>NW_014543610.1:245321-262726 GCF_000741045.1 Vigna radiata var. radiata | reverse complement strand
AAAATCCTTCAAAATTTTTACCAAATTTGTCACAACCTAACTGAGAGATATGGATCAGTGAAAACTTTGGTGCCAAACCTGACCAAGTGTTGATGTTGGTCGTGGTTCCAGTTCAGTGGTGTTNATTGTGGTGCTAATCTTGATTGTGGTTCTGGAACTATTTCTAGTGTTAATACTAGTTCAAAATGGCTTGGTTAAAATTCTAATCAATGTGCCTAAATTGTTGTTGGTTCTGGTCCTTTGGTGTCTTTGTTGGAGTGTATCACAGTGCTAGTTTGAGTATTGGTTCTCGTGTTTAGACTGATTCAAGATTCTGGTTCAAAATTGGCTCAGGGCGTGAGCAAGATTTGCATAGCGTAAGTGAAATTTGGTGCAATCATAGTTCTGTAAAATAACAATAGTATCACCTCTTCCCTCTCTCTTTGTTGTCATTGTTGTACTTTTAGTGACGAGTCTCTCACACATGACCGTACTTTGACCTTTCTCCACTTAAACTCACCTTAATTTTTTAACATTCATCAACTTCATGACAAGTGTTTATTTAAAGCAATTTTGCACAGAAAATAATGTTTTTCTTACATAAGAGATTATTAAAAATGCATGATAAATCTGACCCTAATTGGAAGTTCAGCCTCAAATATATTTTAGATTAAAAATACATATAATTGCAATCAGATATCAATCAATGAACCAAAAAAATAAACAAAATCATGTTTCATAATTACATTTAATAAAGTTATGCTTGCCTTAAGGACAGAAGTTGCCATAAGTATGCGCCGAACAATAGCAATTGATGTAAGAATGGCAACAAGCATGATAAAGCTCATAAGGACTGTGACAACCCGTAGATGAGTCAGCTCCTGCAAACGAATTCAAACAATAAATCAATAAATATAAATAGTTAATGTAGAGACACAAATTAAATACATAAGGACACAATCAAGACAATACTCACCCTCACATATACATGAATGTAAGGATCATGCTCACCAATAATGGGGGAAATAGCATCATTTCCTATCCACCCAACTGAAAGTCAAGAATTAGGCATTAGGCATTTTATTTGATTGGTGCTCCGTCAAAACATAGAAAAAGAAAATATTTGCCTAGATGATTCCAAACTAAAAGAAGCAAGCACAATACACTTCAAATTTAATCATCAATACACTATGCGTGTTAGTTATACACATTCTTTCATCCTACATTTGAATATTGAGTTATATTCCACACAAGCAAACATTTTTTTTCATAGTTGCAATGCCCAAAAGGCATAGAAGATCAGGGATATCTGGATCATTTCCAAGTCCCAATGAATGGCTATGCTATCAAATGCAAACTCAAATTAGCCGTATCATCTAATATTAAATAAAAGAAAACACATTACAAATAAATTGTCCGCTTCCTTTCAAAGAACTCCGGCCTCATACCACCCATCATAAAATTTACCATAATTGCGTAGAAAACTTCTTGTGCTGATCCAAAAGTTCCTTTTCAATTTTTGGTATAGATTGTAACACAAGTAAATATGCGGCAAGTGTCTAACTATATGTTTGCAACATGTGTTGAACTAAAAATATGACAAGAGAAGAGTTGTCTGCTTTATTGGATAAATGAGAGAGGATGCAAAAGTACAGCTGATGCAATGGTGTTTATGAAAATGGTGATCCCAAAAATTAATAGGCCATGCAGACGACAAGGAACTAAACATTAAATATGCAGAGCAAAGAAAGGAAAAATGAATAACAAAAAGAAAATCATAGTTGGTTGTCTCTTGTATAGTGCTACTGCCTTAAATAATACATGCAATTGGAAATCAAAATATCCCAGCAGAGATTCTAACCTTTAAGGTAGAAAAACATTGTAACCGATACCATTAGAACATTAAACAAAACCACTGTAACCCAAGGCATAGCAGCAACAAAGTGCCGAATCATCAGCAGCCAAATCACAGACAGAAACAGAGGTAAAATCCCCCCACAAACAATCAGCACAGGCCATGACTTTCCTATGTCAGCCATGTATCTCTGCAAATAAAAGTATTTATGATACTTCAAATTTCTGTAACAAATAATATAATGCTTAAAGGCAGATAAAATGAAAGAACAAAGCAAACTTTTAAACAATTGTCATTAGTAAGAGTGAAAGTGACATAAAGGGTGAAGGAAAGGCAGTATGAAAATATGTAGGGTATAAGATCTCATAGCACAATGCATATCCACAAGCCTCCATAATTTTCACTTGTTACAACTGTTGGGAAGTTTTACGTCAATTACCTACTCTATTAGAATGTGACTTATATATTTGTTGGATATTTTCACTTAATGTCAATTGGCTTTAAAATAAAATCATACATTGTATCAAAACCTATATAGCTTATCTTGGTAATTTCCTATTCTGGTAGGCTTGCCAGGTTTGGCAATTGGTTATACGATGAAATTGGATAACAGCTATCAGCTATCAACAGAACCGAGGAGATAAAACTTCAAATAAATTTGCAGTCTTTGCTATTTTAACAACATATCTTTTCAGCAGAACACTGATATCTCTAGGACACCTCCTTGCCCAAGAAACAAACTCATTTTAATTTCTTGTTTCTTTAAAACCAAGTTGTTGGTAAGGGGCTATGCTCTTCCAGAGAAAAATCACACTCATAAGATCAATTAAAGAAAAAGTTAGAAAGAGCAAAAGATTAACCTTTAAGGCAGCTGACTGAGAATTGATATATTCATGAATGGACTTATCAATAATAATGTCTTCTTTGATGTTAACTCCACCCATCTGCTGCCAATGCCTTAAAGATACATTTGATGCTCTGGCGATAAATTGGCAACTCCAGTAAACTAGACAAAAAAAGTATGCTATAAGAATCGAGAACTTCATAGAACTCATCATATGTAGGATATGGACAGTGCCCTTACGCCCTGTCACTCCTCGTGCCCCAAAGAAAAGTGAAAAATAAGACCTAAACATAACACCTTCCTTACAAGAGGCAAATTAGCAACCAAGGTAAAAAGTCAAAGTAATGTGTCAACACAACAGAACCATTAGAAGGCATGCAACAACCAGTGCTATCAATGGTGGAAGGCCAAAATTCTGCCATATAACCACACCATTATGGTCAATGGCACTTCCACAGCAGGACTCCTACACAAATTGCATATGGCAGGTAGAAAAAAAATCCATCAAACCATGGTGCCACCATTTAACAACATTGGCAACAATGTGACATTTATGAATGCATTAGGAATGCAACAAGTTTTCTCACCGTTTACACTAGGAAATATGACAGGATAACAAGGGCCCTGAAGTTGAAGTGAAGAGTTCCTCATTTCTGGCGTAAGGAACTCAAAATAATCATAGTTCATATCAATCCAATCATTCAGTGAAACGCGAATATCTCCTTCAGGATAATCACACACCCAAGTTAGTGAATCTTCAGAAGGTATAGGGCAGTCCAGCAAGCATATACTGCGGGCATTGGCAAGTTTGAATTGGCTGTCCTTCAATCCACTTTGATAAACCTGATTAGGATTTAGCCAGTATTTGAGCTCCAATTCTCGAAGATCTTGAGCTGCATGCTTCTGCCCACATACATTTCCTTTGTAGTCCAGCCCATAAGTAAGCCTAGTGAGACAATAAAAACCAATGACAATTTACACAACCATAACAACAAACGCTTGAAAAAAATTACAGGTTTCATGCTACCATACAATCAGGTTTCACATCTTCTTTCAGACTTTCAGTTCCTCAGCAACAAATAAATAACAAGAGTAGTAAAGTGGACAATAACATGCAATAACAGAAGATCTAATAAACACAGGATTTTTGTGGTATATTAGTTGAACAATTAGTCAAATTAAAAAACCAAAAATTTGACAGGAAAGGTTAAGTAGAAAAATGTTGGACCGCAAGAAATACCCTTTCCCCAAAAACACACTAAAAAACAAGGGAATCCATAAATTGTTAAACACACCCATGGCAAAACCACAGCTTCCACTTGCAGAAACTCCATTAGCAAAATGCACAATCAGATAAAGTTACAAACTTTAAGATCCTCACCTTAATGGGTTTCCTCGGTTGAAAGCAAAGCTGGAGTTGACAATCATGGCAATCCAGAAAGCTATAAAGATAACAAGAACAGCTATGTCTCTGCATTTTCTGTTGTGCTTAATGATTCCACCCAAATGAGTGCTTCCATCACTTGAAGGGTACCTCCCTATGACTGCACCCAAAGGACCCCTCATTTTGAAGCCTTTCTATATATGTATGTATCTCTATAGTCAACTGCAAGTAACAAGCTTGGGGGTTTAGTTCAGCATTTCAGGTAGAGATGCAGACAACATGAAGAAGGAACAGAAGTAGAGTAGAAGGTAGGACACTGTTGAAGCTTCTGTAGTGAGCAAAGGTTTAGATTTTGGGACATTGAAAATGATTATTATTAATAATTTTTTTATTATTAATCCCATCATAAGACAAAGATATTCTCAAAAGTCTAAAGTGCTTTTTAGAAAAATAAAAAAAGACCAGAGTCCTTGTCTTGTTGGGGCTCACTTCGTAAACATAGCCGAGCGGTGAGAAGTGTGTCGGTTCAAAGGAATATTAAGGGCCCGGTTCTCATTTTCCATGCTAAATGACAAATTAGATTCAATAAACACGTATTAATATTTTTATTTAATTAAGTTTTTAATTTGTAATAACTTTAGATATTTTAAATTAATTTTTTTCGTAATTTATTAAAATTTTAAATTTTTTAATTTTTAATTAATTTGTTATTTAATTTTTGTGTTAATTGAATGGTATGACTGTTATTTTATCTTGTATATTTTGTTTTTGTTATATACTATTTTGTTGCAACCGATTTATAATTTTACATAATTTTAAAAATTATTTTATGATATTTTATATTAAGTTTTAACCACAAGAAGGAATTTAGATTCTTTATTAATTTTTTAATACTTTCTTCATTTTTAAATATATGGATAGACATCGATTTTGATTTTTAAAATATATTAAAAATTGAATATATTAACATTAATATATTTTAAATGTTCATTAGAGTCTTTTAATAGAAAAAGTCAATCAAAAATATAAAAAAAATTGTATTAAAAAAGCTCAAAAATTTTAAAAATAGTTAATTAAAACTTAATTTTAATCAAGTTTAATATTTTTAATATTAAAAACATAAGCATGGTTTTATGTTTTTAAATTAATTTTATTATAAATGGAGAAACATATTTTTACATACATTGTACAAGTACATATCATTAGTTAAGTCAATTTCAAAGCTTATAGAGTTAATTTGTTATTAATATTTTATATAAAAAGTTGACATTAAAAATGTTTACATGACCAACTGAGTAATTTAATTATTTGAAAGTAAAGAATAATAATTTAGCAAATAACTTGAATCACCTTAGTGACAAAAGATTTCAATAATATACACTATGTCTAAACTCTAACATTATACCGTCATTATTCATTAAATAAAATAACATAAGTTAGCACTTTAAAACACATTATAACCCTAAAATTCTACTATCAACATTTAGGGACATTATTTAAAATTAATTAAGTAGTTACCACTTGATAGATGAATTGAACTTGTGTAATAATTTTGAGTCAGTGAGTTTTGTTTATTAAGGTTGCTTTTAAGTTCAATTTTTTCACACAAAATATAACCGATACATTTTAAATTTAAATACTTTAATTATGAAAGTTATGAAGTTAATACTTTAATTACTTCATGAGTTATACAAAGGACATTGTTCCAGTTGGGTATATTTCCGTCTCTTCCTGCACAATTTTCCTTTGTTGACCGTCCGATCTTGAATTCTTCTCGCTCGGTTGCTCTTTGATCAGGAATACTTCGACTCGTTTGGTTCGTCCAGGTACCTGCTAATGGCATTCTGACGCTCAAGTCAGTGTCAAGAAGTAGAGATAGAGAGAGAGTGAAATAAATGTGTATTAAATGTGTCTACCTACCTCTTACCTTTGACTTATATTTATAGTTTTCTTCATGGGCCATTAATTAGTGAGGTCTTAATTATGGCCCAATTACAAGCCCACCATGGTTGATTTGGTCTTACCTTAATCCTGCATGCTTACCATATCCCAATCTATGACCTCTACCGGACGGCCGTACCGCCCGCTCCACCGGGGAACTTCCTCAAGAAATCAATCCGACTTGAGATCAGACCGCGTCATCCGCGTGACCGTCCGTCTCGGGTATTATACATGGACGTCCGGCTCATATGGTACATAGGCCCCGCAAGCCCTAGGCGACTTTGTTGCCGTAGGGTTTTGTCGTAAAGACGTAAAGATTTACCTAACGTATAAGACAAGAAAAGATTTGACGCAGAGGTCATATGTTCTCTCCCGGTGACTAATATCCATGTGAATTCTTCAAAGTTTTTCTTACGAACAGAGGTTACACCCGGTTGCAATTACCGGGCTCTATCAGTTTTTTACTGGATTCCCATCATATAAGGTCGTTCCTTAGACTCGGGGGATTGGCTTCGAAACTTGCTAACCATTGTGAATTTTGGAAGAAGACTCTGATGAGCATAGTCGTGAAATCTGCCATGGCCGCGAGAACGTTCGTCTTCATGGCTCCAGAGTGGCCGCGCAGTAGTTGTCGGTGCTTGCAAAGCATGTTCCATTGGAGAATGCTCATTTACTTAATCTGGCTATATCGTTTTTTCTGAGGTGGGATCATCGGACGACCAGTCTCCGCTCAGCTTCTGTTCGGTGCCTTGGCTTATACGATGTGACGGGTTCGACAATCATGCAGTCATGACCAGTCGCTGTTAATTACTGTCCGGTGCCCCGGCTTTCGTGCGATGCTGGGGCGGACCAGAAGGGGACGCAGGTATTCGTGAAAATCCTTTGGTTTGATCTGTGACCGTCCGTCCTTCGAACCCACCTGCTTGGGACGTACACGTCCGCCGTTGTGATCGTGAAGATGGCAACCCTCTGTAGACCCTAGCTTCTACGTACTGGTCATGTATGCCTCGCACCGGACGCCTGGGGTTCGGCTGATCGTCTGACCAGCCACCTATGGTACAGACATTATTCTTCAAACTTCACAGATAAAACATTTTACAAGAGAAAAATAAAATAAAAAATGCATAAGTTAAAGCTAACGTATCTATAAGGATAAAAATGAAAGTTTTACCGACTAACTTACATATAAATTAATTTTAAATTATATTAAAAGTTATTTTTTATCTTTTATTACATTTGAAGAGTATTTAAAATGTTTTTAATTTAATATTTAAGTTTTATAAGAAATTGTAATTGAAGTAAAACAATTTTAATTTAAGGTTTTAAATTCTTAAGTAAAAATACATATTAAAAGACAATTCACAACTTGAACATCTTTAATTCATAATATAAGTGAGTTACACATCAACTTTACTTTAGTATTGGAATCTTGAATACCAATTGTTCCGGTATGGGGTCGAACAGTCTGATCCCTTCACAATTTGTCCTTAGTCCTTCGTTCTCGTCTCATTCGTCCTCCTCTCGTTCGTTCTCCTCCGTCAAAGTCCTTCTGGGAAGGTACCTACTAAAGGTGTTCTGATGCTTAAGTTAGTTCACAAATATGTCCGGTAATCGAAACTCAGTATTAAATGTGCAATAAATGAATCCCCTTACTTTGTGCCTTTGATTTCTATTTATAGTGTTGGTCATAGGCTTAGGATTAGTGTGGTTCTAATTAGGGCCCAATAGCCTTAAACCCTGTTTATTTTAATTAAATTCACCTTACCTTGGTTTCTCCAGACCATTCGGACATGACCGAGGGATGAATCCTTGGCATGTCAGCCGCCATCCAGGTGAATAGGTCTCTATTGAGCCACAATACCTCCCGTAGTTGTTTTTCTAGCTCTGCTTCAAGCCCCACTGCCATTGTTGTGGTTTGGGTAGCGTTCCCGCCCACTATTACCGGTTGGTTTTTGCCTAACGGTTCGAGCCAATCTTCCGTATTGGTCCGAGGGTCGAGATCGGCCATGACAACCTCCAACCAGCTAACCTTTCGTCTCTCCTCTTTCCGATACATCTGCAAGCTCGCAGCATAGCATTCTTTGGCCGTTTTTCGGTCTGCTCGTACGGTGCAGATCGTTCCCCACTATGTCGGGTATTTGAGCGTTAGGTGAGGCATTGATACGATGGTGCCGAAAACGTTCAAACACGGACGCCCCAAGAGGACGTTGTAGGAGGTATTCGCCATAACTAAAAGGTATCTCACCTTCTTCTCTTCACCGCGACCGGTACCCAGGCGGGTACTCTCCAGCGAACCCCACAATCTGCTCATTGTATGGCACGATCAGGTCTTCTAAAATGTCCATATGTTGGAATGTTTTCCAATAAAGTATACTGACTGAACTGCCTGATCAATGAGCACCTTGCTTACCCCGTATCGCGCAAACTCGACAGTAATAACCATTGGATAATCCTGGTCTGGATCAAGAGCGTGGAAATCCTCATCGGTAAAGGTGATGGGCAGCATCATACTCTGAGAGCCCTTAACTGTGTGCACGGAACGCAACATCCAGACGTGTCGTTTCTGGGCGGAAGACGATGAGCCTCCACCCGCAAAACCTCCTGAAATATGTTGATCATTCCCCTTAGGGGGCGGTTATCACCTCTCCCCCGACTACGGCTCCTACTTCTCTCCCTTCGCTATCGATCGTCATGGTTGGGCCTTTCGCTGCGTCCGTAGCCTACCCTTCTTTCTTCCTTTCTCAGACTCCTTCTCTGAGGGCTTCCTCGACGAGGACTCTCTCTTCTCGGGCTCCGGCCCCTCCTAGGGGACCGTTTCGGCTGGTCTCTCCTTACATCGTGTAACAGTCGGCCAGATCGGATCAACTCTTCAATCTTATCCTTGAGGGTCACGCATTCTTCTGTTGTGTGCCTCATATTCTGGTGGTATAAAGCAATGTTGATTGTTGTCGGCCCCTAGAGGCGTGGGACGCTTTTGAAGAGTTAGCAGCAATTGCGTGCTTAGTTCTTGCAATATTCTAGCTCGCGGCGCGTACTACTGAAATGGGGACCCCGCAGTCTATCATCTGGTTTTCTGTTTCCCTATTGGACGAATGACTCGTCTGTTTTCTTACCATTGGCCTTATCACCCCTAGCCTCCTACGCTTCTTTCCGATAATTCAGCTTCATTTCCTTGACTCGGACCTCATTTGCTGCCCGCTCGCGGAGCTCTTCCATGGTCTTAGGCAGCCTTCTACGTACATTATCCTTGAAAGGTCCGAGCCTCAAGGCTGGCATGACATATTGGAGGGCGAACTCCAAGTTGAGACCCTTCACTCTCCTTACTGTCTTTTACTATCAGTCCATGAATATTTTCAGCGACTCGTCCCTTCCCTGCTTGAGATTCATTAAGTCGACCATGATGACGTTCTGGGTACTGCAAGCAGCGAATTTTTTCCTGAACATGCCGCCAAGGCTCTTGAAGTTCTCGATAGAGCCGCTTGTCAAAGAATTAAACCATTCAAGAGCTTCTCCTTCCATCGATAAGGAAAACGCTCGGCACCATACTACGCCGCATCCAGTACGAAAGGCCATAACATTGGTGAAAGATTTAATATGTGCTTCAGGGTCGGTAGTCCCATCATACATCTTGAATTGCGGCGGGACGAACTGCTCCGAGATGTGGGCGTCCATGATGGCTTGGACGAATGGTACCGGGACGGTCGGTCCTTCATTCTTCACCAATATCACGCTTTCCTCCTTCTCGCCTCTAGCTCCCTCTTTCCTCGTCCTTACCTGGTCTTGTGCGCTGCTATGCTTCCCCTCTTCCAATACAACTGTTCTCTCGTTTCCTTTCTCGGCATTTTCGCCAATCTCTACGACCTTACCCTTGGCCATCTAAGCCAGACACTCCGCCTTCACAGCCGCCATCTCCTCCTCATGCCTGCGTTGCATTTCTTCCAACTTTTGTTCCAATGCCTTGATTATCCTGTTTTGATCTTCTGTGCTCTTATTTCTTGTGGTCACCATTGGTCTTAATTCGCCGGCCTCACGGTGGGCGTCAAAATGTTCCGGTATGGGGTCGAACAGTCTGACCCCTTCACAATTTGTCCTTAGCCCTCCGTCCTCTTCTCGTTCGTCCTCTTGTAGTTCGTCCTCCTCTCGTCCGTCCTCCTCCGTCAAAGTCCTCCTAAGAAGGTACCTACTAAAGGTGTTCCGATGCTTAAGTCAGTTCACAAGCCCGTTCGGTAATCAAAATTCAGTATTAAATGTGCAATAAATGAATCCCCTTATCTTGTGCCTTTGACTTCTATTTATAGTGTTGGTCATGGGTTTAGGATTAGTGTGGTTCTAATTAGGGCCCAATCACAACCCAATAACCTTAAACCCTGTTTATTTTAATTAAATTCACCTTACCTTGGTTTCTCCAGACCATTTAGACCTGACCGTTCGGCTATCTTCGTAGTAAGAGGTCGACCATTCCATCTGTCCGGTTGTCCTTGGTACACCAACATACTATAATTTAAATTAAAAAACATTAGTTTACTAATCCAATTGATAAAAAATTTTCAAAATTAGAATTTTATATAAATATTATTTTCAATGAAATCACTTTGTATTTTAATATTACTATTAATTAGAATTTTGAGTTCGCATATTACTTTCACTAGAAATAGTTATATAATCAATTAATTTGAAAAGGCATGACTAACAAATGTAAAGAAATTTTTATTTTTGTACTTTTAAAATATGTTTGGGTGTTTTGCATGTAACTTTTCTTTTACAATCGTTTAAATGGAAATTACATGTGTAAAAATAAAATGGAGATGCGGGGTATCGATCCCCGTACCTCTCGCATGCTAAGCGAGCGCTCTACCATCTGACCTACATCCCCATGTTTGTAATAATAGGCACTTCTAAAATTAAACCAAAGTATAAAATATGTTGTATTCTCTAAAATTAATGCAAAAGTTAAACCCAGTGAGTGCAGTTGTATGCGAATGTACTTTTTTACTTACTAGTTTTAACGTCTGGACGGGCTGTGTTGTTGATGTATATTAATTTATTCAAAATTTAACTAGTAATTTAATTTTTATATTTAAGATTATGATATTTTTTATTTAATTTATTTTGTATATTTTTAAAATAGAGTTAAAGTTGTTTTTATTTGTTAACGGTTTGATTGATGGTGGAATAAAATCCAAGACACACATTAATTTATTTTCTATATTTTTAAAATAGAGTTGAAGTATTTTTTATTTGTTAACGGTTTGGTTGACGGTGGAATAAAATCCGAGACACACTTGACATTTGTAGGTTATTTAGAAATAAGTATTTATTTGTTATGGTGAATTATTTTTTGTAGGTTAGATTTTAATGAGACTCAAACATGGATTTATTTACATTGATCGATGATTGAAATTTGGGGACATTTGAAAAGTAGATTGAGCTTGTGGTGGGAAATGTGGTTCTTGATTCATGGAATATGGTGGTTTTATTGAGGTGAGTGAAAAGTTTTATTCTTTTGATTTTGGTTGTTTTGTTTTTTAATTTATGGTGGAATTAAAATATATGATTCCCTTTTCTTCAACCACTCAAAGAATCGGTTCCAAAAAATAGAGAATTGGTTCTCCCCATGGTGGCCTGCATCCATGACATTCGTGAAATTGCGTCAACTATGAACCATGAACCATAACCCAACCTTGCTATGGGTTCTTCACCATGAACCATGCATAGTTTCCACACACTCATGACACCACTTGTATCATCCTAAAACTCACCTCAAACGTGTTCAAGTAGTAACATACCGACGGAAAATGATATTTTAACACCAATTTTGGACACTATTTTGACACTGCACACGTGTTAAAATGTGGTTGGACGATTTCAAATTAAAAAAAGCTGAGACAAGAACATATTTGGAAGAGAAAAACCAAAGTATTTTTTTTAATTTGAAATCATCCAATTACATTTTGACACGTGTGCAGTGTCAAAATAATGTTAAAAAGTTGGTGTTAAAATATCATTTTCCACATACCAACATAGCTTCCCCAACACTACTTTAACTAATAAACTACAACAACCAACTCCATATTCATTTCTATTTAATGGCTCATTAAAGACACACACCCATCACCTATGCATGGCCAACTAAATTCAAAGCGAAGCCGTCAATGGTCTCCTTTGAAGTCAAGCAGCTCTCTTATATAGTTCAGGAATCTCAGTTTCCTCAAGCTCCTTCAACCAAAGACAACAACTTTATAAAAAAAATAGCACTGAAAGACATGATATTTGTAAAAAGAGCGAGAACATTTATCTATGGGATAATGATATTTAGACAACATTTTTTTTGATAACATTTGAACATTGATTACGTGTCAATCTGTGATTGGTCAAAAATTACTCCACAATAATGTTTATGATTATTATTATTGATTGTGAAGAAAATTTTGACCAATCACAAATTGACACGTAATCAATGCTCAAATGTTATCAAAAAAATATTGTCTAAATATTATTATCCGTATGTAAAATAACTTATTTCACTCTCAAATCTCCTTAAATAAACAACATTCCATAAAAGCTTAATCCACTAATATGCTTTCCAGATCGCCTCCGAATCTCTCTAAACAAAAACATAAAATCATAAATTTGCACTTTCTATTCTGTTTGAAGAACAAATTCATCCAAAAGAAAACTATATAATAATAATGTAATCAAATATCCCATAACAATTTATTATGCCTTTAATATCACTTCTAAATAAACTATTTTAAATTTCATAAATTAATCTATCCATATATAAATCAATTCATTATAAAAATATTAATGATACAATACATATAAATCTAATATAATTTAAAAAAAACGCTAAGTTATTATTCTTAACAGAAATTAGTTTTTATAATATTAGAAGATTCACGTTTCTGTTTGAGGGTTTTTGTATTGGTTCCATATTTACCCTTTCTGTTATTTACATTTTCTCTTTCTTCCTTTTCTGTATATATACACACGTCCACATTTTAATAAAGCAAGTCTGAGCAGCATGATACGTGCTTGCATTGTGTTTCTCTCTGTGCCATTTTCTTTCTTATTTGTCATGGTATCAAGAGCCTGACGATCTTCTCCTTCCTCATCACTTCCGTCTGCTATCATGGGTGATGAGTTTGATCCTTCTCTCAACGTTCACCACTTCTTATATCTCCATCCTAATGAAAACCCTGCCCTATCACTGGTATCCCCTCCACTTGATTCCACCAATTACCATTCTTGGAGTAGATCTATGCTCACTGCTCTCAGTGCCAAAAATAAGGTTGAGTTCGTTGATGGTAGTGCCCCACGACCGTTAGCTTCTGATCGTTTTTTTGGAGCCTGGAAACGCTGCAATAACATGGTCGTTTCCTGGCTCGTTCACTCCGTTTCTTCGTCCATCAGGCAGAGTATTCTTTGGATGGACTGTGCAGAGGAGATTTGGCGAGATCTCAAATCTAGGTATTCTCAGGGTGATCTTCTTGGCATTTCTACTCTACAGCTTGATGCTTCTTCCATCAAACAAGGTGATCTTACTGTCACCGATTATTTCACTCAACTCCGCGTTATTTGGGATGAACTTGAAAATTTCAGACCCGACCTTGTTTGCGTTTGTGGTGTACAATGTTCTTGCAAACTATCTTCCATCCTTGCTCAACGAAAATTGGAAGATCAAGCTATGCAGTTTCTTCGAGAATTAAACGATCAATATGCTAACGTTCGATCTCACGTTTTATTAATGGATCCATTACCTCCCATTAATAAAATATTTTCCTATGTAGCCTAACAGGAACGCCAATATTCTATTCCTGACATTTTTAGTGTCAACTCAAAATCCATCTCTGCTAATGTTGTTCATGCCACTGTCAAAACTGCCTCTGTGTGTTCTTTTTGTGGTCGATCTGGTCACACCGACAACACTTGTTACCGCAAACATGGATTTCCTAATCCTTCTGATAATAAGAGCAGCAAGGCCCCTTCTACTCGTGGCAAACTTTGTTCTCATTGTGGAAAAACAGGTCATACAATTAAAGTATGCTATAGGAAGCATGGATACCCTCTGGTCATCGCTTCTTCCCTGCCAAATCCTCCTCTGCTAACAGCGTTTCAATCACTGAAGGACAAGCTGTTGCCGACAATACACAAGCTCCTTCTGAGAGTTTAGATAATCGGTTTACTCCTCAACAATATCAGGCTTTATTGGCTTTAATTCAGCAATCATCTAATACTGCTTCCGCATCCAATTCCACCTCTACACACATTAATCAAATTGGTTCGGTTTCCTCTTCCACACATACCTCACATCCTTCAGGTAGTATTCAATCTACTATTTGCCCTGCACACACTTTCGACACAGCTCCATGGATCCTTGATTCAGGAGATACTGACCATGTTTCCTATTCCCTCCAATTTTTTACTTCATATCATTCCATTACACCTATTACCGTTAATCTTCCCAATGGTCATCACGTCACAGCCACTCATTCCGGCACTGTTCACTTCACTCCCACATTTTTTCTCCTTGATGTTTTATATGTTCCGTCATTTACTTTCAATCTCATCTCTTTGTCTAAATTAGTTTTACATTCTTCTTACCACATTCTTTTCACAACTGATTCTTGTCTCATACAGGATGCCAAAACCAAGATGAAGATTGGTTCAGTTGATATGAAGAGTGGACTCTACCAACTTGTTCCTCAAACTTTCAAATGTCATCATATACATTCTTCTGTTGTTCATCCTTCTTGTAATATTTTACCCATTGATCTTTGACATTTTCGCCTTGGTCATTTATCCCGTTCACGTTTACACACTATGCATAAGACATATCCATGTTTAACCATAAACGAAAATTTCATTTGTAATTCCTGTCATTATGCAAAGCAAAGAAAACTTCCTTTTCCCTTAAGTCACTCTCATGCTCAAAAACTGTTTTCTCTATTACATATGGACATATGGGGACCTTACTCCACCCCCTCACTGCATGGTCACAGATTTTTTCTTACTATCGTGGATGACCATACACGTTTCACGTGGGTTTTTCTAATGAATAATAAATCTGAAACACGCCAACTCCTTCTTAATTTTATTGTCTTTGTTGAAAAACAATTTACCACCCATGTTCAAATCATTCGTACCGACAATGGTTCTGAGTTTTCTATGCATGAATTTTTCAAATCTAAAGGCATAATACATCAAACTTCATGCATTGAAACTCCAGAGCAGAACGGAATTGTTGAGCGCAAGCATCAACATTTACTCAATGTTACTCGTGCTCTACTTTTCCACTCAAACTTACCTTCATGTTTTTGGAGTTATGCACTTTTGCATGCCACTTATTTGATAAATATCATTCCCACTCCGTTTCTGCATAATGACAACCCATTTCAAAAACTTTATGGTCATACATGTGATATATCTCCACTAAAAGTGTTTGGTTGTCTGTGTTATATTTCCACACCCACTGCACATCGTAAGAAATTAGATCCTCGTGCTCATCCTTGTGTTTTTCTTGGACTCCCACCTGCTACGAAAGGATATATTGTATATGATCTTCATAATTGTAACATTGTAATCTCCCGCAATGTATATTTTTATGAGGATCATTTTCCATCTATCTCCATTCCACCGACAAGTTCTGATATTTCTACTGTTTCACCAATTCCTTTTATTTCTAATTCACCGTTTCCTGATATAGTTACTGTTTCAACCTCTGCTCCCGTTGCTCCTTCTCATCCCATTCAACCAATTTCCCCTGCACCTTCCCTAAGGCGCTCCAGTCGTTCTCGTCATCCTCCATCTTATTTGCAGGATTACCATCACTCTCTCATATCAACTTCCACCAATCTTCCTCAAGGTATGCGCTACCCTATTAATGATTTTCTTTCTTATTCTCACCTTTCTCACCACTTTTAGTCATTCATTGCTTCCATCTCCACCATCACTGAACCACATTCATATGCTGAAGCTGTCAAACATGATTGCTGGAAAGAAGCCATGAAAACTGAATTGGAGGCTTTAAACCTGAATCACACTTGGACCCTCACATCTCTGCCACCAAATAAACATGTCATAGGTTGCCGTTGGGTCTATAAAATCAAGTATCATGCCGATGGAAGTCTTGATCGCTACAAAGCTCGCCTTGTAGCTAAGGGCTACACCCAAATGGAAGGATTAGATTATATTGCAACTTTCTCTCCAGTTGCAAAACTCACCACCGTTCGTTTACTCTTGGCTTTAGCTGCAATTTTTAATTGGCACCTCAAACAGCTTGATGTGAATAACGCCTTTCTTCATGGTGAATTAGATGAAGAAGTTTACATGACTCTACCTCCAGGCATTTCTCCTGCTTTTCCCAATCAAGTATGCAAACTTCAAAAGTCTCTTTATGGCTTAAAACAAGCCAACCGACAGTGGTTCGCTAAGCTTTCTTCCTTTCTCCTTCACCATGGCTATCAACAATCTGAATCAGATCATTCTTTGTTTTTGAAGATCTCTGAGTTCTCTACTACAGCCCTCCTTGTATACGTCGATGATATTGTCCTTGCCGGCAATAATCTTGAAGAAATTGAAACTATTACATGCCTCCTTGATCATGCCTTCAAAATAAAGAATCTTGGGAATCTCAGATATTTTTTGGGTCTGGAAGTTGCCCGCAATAATACTGGCATCCATCTTTCTCAACGCAAGTACACATTGGACATTTTAACAGATTGTAGTATGTTGGCCTCCCGTCCTGTTGCCACGCCCATGGATTATACTGCTCGACTTTCCACCTTCTCTGGCACACTACTTCCTGATCCTTCCTCCTATCGTCGACTTCTTGGCCGATTAATATATCTCACTACCACTCGCCCAGACATCTCCTATGTTGTGCATCATCTGAGTCAATTCATGTCCGCTCCTACATCTGCACATTCTCAGGCCACCTTTCGCATTTTACGATACTTGAAACAAGCTCCAGGTTTCGGCTTATTTTTCTCTGCTCAAAGTTCTCTTCAGTTGAAGGCATTTAGCGACTCTGACTGGGCGGGATGTCTTGACACTCGCCGATCCATTACAGGGTTTTCTGTTTACATTGGAGATTCACTCATTTCATGGCGTTCTAAGAAACAACCTACAGTGTCTCGCAGTTCCTCAGAGGCTGAATATCGTGCTCTTGCATCAACAACCTGTGAGCTTCAATGGTTAACCTATATGATGAATGATTGTTAAGTGTCTAAATTTCCCTATTTTTTTATGTTAATATTACTCTTTTAGGATAGTTTAGCTTTTAATTTTCTAGAATTAACATAGATTAGAGTAATTAGGATAAAAATAGGTTTTAAATAGAAATAGTGTTAATTTTGTCTTTTTAGTTAAAAAAAAAAATAAATAAATAAAAATAGGTTTGT
>NW_014543610.1:236049-244591 GCF_000741045.1 Vigna radiata var. radiata | reverse complement strand
ACACGCGCACTGGGTGACAGGCAGTGTGTTCTATACCTTGCTCTTTACAGTTTCCTTGAGTTTTCAATTCTCTTTGCTGTAGTTTTAGAATTTTCAGCTTTTGTTTGTAGTGTAGAACCTTTGATCTCTTGCACTGGGTTCTTGGATAATTCCATTGGGTGACAGACATTNGAGTATTCGTGAGCTCTGGTATTTTGTAATTTCATGTTTCGTTTTCAATAAAGTACTGTGAATTTCCAGTTTCGATTTTCTTTACATTTAAATTTGTTCAATTAATTTCTGCACTTGATTTTACTTTCCTTGCTTTACCATTCAATGATTCTACATTCCAGTTTTATATTCTGAGTTTCTTGCGGGTTTGGTTCTCTCTTTTATGATTTTCTTTGTATATCCATTTCCAGTAGAAGTTTTCATTTCCTATATTTTGATTTGTTTTGATAGTAATAGATGATTTGTTTACTGAGTTAGTTGATACGTGATTAGGTTAGATTTTAATTCTATTTTTGTGTGTTTTCAGATTTTATAAATTTCCATTCACAGTTACTGCTTAAATTTCTTTCTTAGCATTCATTCCCATATTAGTTCTTATCATTCATTCACTTAGTTAATTACCAAATTAGGATTTNCTTCATATTACTTGAATTTTAGATTGTGAATTCTGTTTTAGTTTCTTCTTAGTTTTTAAGATTCTTTTAATTGCATTAGCTTAGTCTTGTTAATCCTGATTGCATCAGTTACTGTAATATAGGATAGATATCATGCATTGTTTTCTTTCTACTTTTCTATTAGTTGTACTTAGATTTTAATTCTTTTAATTTCTCTTTTTAGATTTTAGTTTCATATTTTCTTTCCCCACCTAGTCTTAGTAAATACATAATTAAGCATAATTCTACATTTCTAAAACTTAACAAGAACCAAGTCCTTGGATTAGACCCTAGGTTGCCCCTATACTACATTAGTGGGGAATTTAGGTTTGTTGACTTTTGTGCGACCAAAAGCCTTTCAACAAATGGCGCCGTTGCCGGGGACTTTGGCGACTTAAGTTTAGATTGTAGAGTTAGCCTTGTAGGTTTCTGTTTTTCTTTTTCTTTGTGTTTAGTGTTTTTTTTTGTTTACCCTTAGTCTCTGCAGTACATAGTTGTTGTTTTTTTTATTTCCGTTTAGATTTTAGTTTGATTTTTCGGAATAATAAGCCCTGTGAAAGTTTTGTAAAAAGGAATTTGATGTGAGGGTAGCGGTTAGATATAGTATTTTTAGAAATGAGTGAGAATAGTATGACTACTCCAGTGGAGAAGTCTTTAAAAGAGTTGGCAAATCAGCAAGTAGATCATCAGCTGGTGTGCACCTACCTGCCTCTGGAGCAAAATTCACCAAGTTTTGAGTTGAAAGCTGGCTTTATAAAACTGCTGCCCAAGTTCCATGGATGGGAGCATGAGGATCCACACCAGCATGTTAGAGAATTCATCCTCATATGTTCATCCTTGAAGCCTGCTGGAGTTCCAGAGGAATTAGTGAGGATGAAAGCTTTTCCTCTGTCATTACAAGATGAAGCCAGACACTGGATGATCTATCAGCAGCATCCCTTTGGAAATTGGCAAGAAATGCAGTTAAGGTTCATCAACAAATTTTTTCCAGCATCAAAGGTGTCCTATTTTAGGAAACTGATCTGCACCATTGAGCAAGAGGAGAATGAGGGCTTGCCAGATTATTGGGATAGGTTTAACAACCTATGTCTCAAGTGCCCTAATCATCAGCTGCAGGAATCATTGTTGATGGTTTATTTTTATGAAGGCTTGCTGCAAAGAGATAGAATTCTGGTTGATGTGGCTGCAGGAGGGTCATTGATGAGTAAAACTCCAGCCGAAGCAAAACAATTGATATGTAGAATGGCTGAGTCCCAATTTCAAATGTCTTCAAACAGGATCACTGCTGGACTTGTTGAAACTGTTGGATATTCTGAAACCATGCAGTTTTTGGGGCTCACTCAAGCAGTGACTGAACTAGTGGAAAAAGTTAAGCTGCTGAATATGCATGGGAAAGCTTGTAAGGACAGAACAGTAGCCATCCAAGGAGGAAATTATGAGTCTTCTGAAAATTACTGGAGAGAAGACCATGCTGTAGCACCACGAAATGAGATGATGAAATGGAAGCCAGGAGAGTTGCACTGTTTACTGAAAAACAGTTGGGATGATAATCCACCAGCTGGTCATGAGGAGACTTATCAAAATAGTAGAACAACAGTGGGCAGCACGGGCTCAAAAGGAAAATGGCCAGAGAAGTATGTTCCTCCTCATTTGAGAGGAAATTCTACAGTTGGGAAGATGCAGCCAGGTTATCAAGATCAGGTGACCAAAGAGGCTAGTTCCCATGCTGTCATGTTGAGAAGTGGAAAGGAATTACTTGTAGAAAAAAAAGATAAGGGGGAAGCTGAGAAGGAGCAGCCTCTAGAAAAGAAAGTTGAACCACCTTTTCCAGTCAAAGTTGTGCCCACAGAGAAAAAAATAGAGACTGATGCTGAGCTGCTTAAAATTTTTCAGAAGGTGGAAATTAATATGCCCTTGCTGGAGGCAATAAAGCAGGTGCCCAAATATGCAAAGTTCTTGAAGGAAGTGTGCACTTACAAAAGAGGATTGAAGAGGCCACAAATTAAAAATATCTCTACCCTTTCTAGATTGGGGCTTCCTCCTAAATATAGTGACCCAGGGCATTTCACTATTCCATGTACCATAGAAGGGCTAACTATTGCTGATGCTCTTGTGGATCTTGGAGCATCCATAAATGTTATGCCAAGCTCTGTATACAAGACTCTGCAGCTGGAAAATTTGAAGCCCACTACTGTCATTATCCAGCTGGCCAACAGAAGCACTGCTACACCTCTGGGTATTGTGGAAGATGTGCTGGTCCGTGTTAATAAATTGATGTTCCCAGCAGACTTTTATATCATGGACATGGAGGGTGATTATTCAGGGCAGAATCCTACACTTATTTTGGGAAGGCCATTCTTGATGACAGCGAAAACCATTATCAATGTGCATCAAGGGACCTTGACCATGGAATTTGGTGATACCCAAGTTAAGTTCAATATCTTTGAAGCCATGAATCATCCTATAGAGAACAGTTCAGCTCTGTACAGCCACAGTGAACCTTGCTGTCATTATTTGGAACATTATGAACAATCTTATCTGAACATGGCAGAGGGTGATCTGCAACCTGATTTGTGTGACTGGCAGGAAGAAGAAAGCTCTGAAATTGTTGAGCTGCATACTCTTGAAGAGGAAAACGAAGTTTACCCAGAAGGTGCTGAAAAAAATGACAAATCTGCACCAGGGAGTTCCGAACAGCATACAAAACCAGAATTAAAGCTGCTCCCTTTGCACTTAAAATATATTTATCTTGAAGAAGGCAGCAAGTTTCCTGTCATTATCTCAGCCAAGTTAAAGCCTGAACAAGAGAGGAAGTTACTGCAAGTCTTAAGGAAACACAAAAAAGCAATTAGCTGGACACTAGAAGACATTCCTGGGATCAGCCCTGCCTTGTGCATGCATAGAATCCTGCTGGACAGTGATGCAGTTCCAGTCAGGCAGCCTCAAAGGAGGCTGAACCCAACCATTCAAGATGTGGTGAAAGAAGAAGTCAGTAAGCTCTTGAAGGCAGGGATGATTTTCCCCATTTCAGACAGCATTTGGGTCTCACCAGTTCAAGTAGTGCCAAAAAAATCTGGAATGACAGTAATCAAGAATCAAGAGGGAGAGTTTGTTCCTACAAGGGTGGCAAATAAATGGAGGGTCTGTATTGACTACCGCAAATTGAATCAAGCTACAAGGAAAGACCACTTCCCTCTCCCCTTCATAGATCAAGTCATTGAGAGGTTGGCAGGTAAACCCTTTTACTGCTTCTTAGATGGGTTTTCTGGTTATATGCAAATTCATATACATCCTGAAGATCAACATAAAACCACTTTTACATGCCCATTTGGCACTTATGCTTACACTAGGATGCCATTTGGATTATGCAATGCTCCTGCAACCTTTCAAAGATGCATGTTAAGTATTTTTTCTGAATTAATAGAAAGTTGCATGGAGGTTTTTATGGATGACTTCACTGTATTTGGAGTTTCATTTGATGAGTGCTTAGCAAATTTAGAAAAGGTCTTGAAAAAATGCATTGAAACAGATTTGGTTTTAAATTTTGAAAAATGCCATTTTATGGTAAATGAAGGGGTAGTCTTGGGGCATATAATTTCTGAAAAAGGGTTTCAAGTGGACAAGTCTAAAATAGATGTCATATCTGCTTTGCCTTACCCCTCCACTGTGAGGGAAGTTCGCTCCTTCTTAGGACATGCAGGTTTTTATAGGAGATTTATCCAAAATTTCAGCAACATAGCACTGCCATTGTCCAGATTACTGCAGAAGGAGACAACTTTTGAATTTGATGAGGCCTGTAGAGGAGCTTTTGATGACTTGAAACAAAAACTCACCACTGCACCAATCCTTCAACCTCCAAACTGGGAGCTTCCTTTTGAATTGATGTGTGACGCTTCAGAATCTGCATTGGGAGCTGTTCTGTCCCAGAAAAGTGGAAGGATTCCTTATGTTATTGCTTATGCATCTAGAACCTTGGATGCTGCTCAAAGGAATTACACTACCACAGAAAAGGAGCTGCTGGCCATTATTTTTGCCTTGGACAAATACAGACCATATCTGTTAGGATCAAAGACAGTCATCCACACAGATCACTCAGCTCTGAAATTCTTGATGAAAAAAGCTGATTCAAAGCCCAGACTCATGAGGTGGTTGCTGCTGATGCAAGAATTTGATATTGAAATAAAAGATAGGAGTGGAGCTCTCAACCAAGTGGCTGACCATTTGAGCAGATTGGAAGGGAAGGAGGATGCTTTGCCCATTAATGAAAAATTCCCTGATGAGTTTGTTTTCTCTACTCTAACTAAAATTCCTTGGTATGCTGATTTGGTAAATTACTTGGCTGCCTCTGTAATTCCCATTAATGCATCTAAACATTACAAAGACAAACTTAAATCTGATGCAAAATACTATGTGTGGGATGATCCTTACTTGTGGAGGTTTTGTAGTGATAGAATTATTAGGAGATGTGTGCCTGACAGTGAAATGAGAGAGATATTGCATAATTGTCATGATACTTCAGTAGGAGGGCATTTAGGTCCAACTAGGACAGCTAGAAGGGTGCTGGATAGTGGATTCTTTTGGCCTACATTATTCAAAGATGCTTATAGTTTTGTAAAAAGTTGTGAGGCGTGTCAAAAAGCTGGGGGAAATATAACAAGAAAAAATGAAATGCCTCTGCAGAATATGGTTGTTTGTGAGATTTTTGATGTTTGGGGCATTGATTTTATGGGACCCCTACCTGTTTCTGCTGGATATTCTTACATTCTTTTGGCTATTGATTATGTGTCCAGGTGGGTGGAAGCAAAGGCAACTAAGTCCAATGATGCACGGACAGTTTCACAATTTTTGAAAACTAACATTTTCTGCAGATTTGGGGTACCAAAAGCGATAATCAGTGATCAAGGGACACATTTTTGCAACCAGCTCATTGCAACACTTTTGAGCAAGTATGGAGTCAAGCACAAAATATCCACACCCTACCACCCACAAACAAATGGGCAGGCAGAAGTATTCAATAGAGAAGTGAAGAAATTGATCCAGAAGTTAGTACATCCCAACAGGAAAAATTGGAGTCAGCTGCTGGATGAAGCACTTTGGGCACAGAGGACAGCCTATCGCACACCTCTTGGGATGTCACCATTCAGAGTAATCTTTGGAAAACCATGCCATCTGCCAGCAGAGATTGAACACAAAGCATTTTGGGCTGTCAAAAGATGCAACATGGATCTCAAAGAAGCTGGGAAACAGAGGAAATTGCAGTTGCAGGAGTTGGATGAAATTCGACTTGAAGCCTATGAAAACTCAAGGATTTATAAAGAGAAAGTGAAGAGATTTCATGATATGAATCTCTCAAGGAAAGAGTTCACCGTGGGACAAAAAGTACTCCTCTATAATTCCAGAATGAAGCTGATAGCAGGGAAACTGAGATCGAAATGGGAAGGGCCATATACAGTGGTGGAAGTATTCCCTCATGGGGCAGTAGAGATTGGTAAATTAGATTCTGAGGAGACATTCAAGGTTAATGGCCATCAACTGAAGATTTTCCAGGAAAGACAACCTCTAGGGGAAGAAGACAGCATACTGAACCTCTCTGATCCACTTATGGAGGAGCCAACATGAATAAGATTCTTCTTTCTTTTCTTGCTTTTATTTTTCTGAACAATCTGAAGTAATATTAGTTCCTGGGTCTTGTTTCAAACATCTTTTGCTCAATTCTGATTTTTGTGCTATTTTCATTTTGATTTTTGTGCTATTTCATTCATATTCCTGTGCTGTAAATAACTGTGTATACCTATGCTGTTTAGGAAACCTTTCTCATTCACACATTGAGGACAATGTGCCTCTTAAGTGTGGGGGTGAGAAGGTATAGTTTTGATTGCTGTTTTTCCTTTGATATAGCTGTGAATTTTGTAGTAAAAATAGGTGTAAAATTTTTTTTCTTCTGTTTGAATTGGTAAATGCTTAGCTTATAGGTAGTATAAATAACTATTTTTGTTTCAGTATAGAGAGTATTAGTTCTAGTTTGTTTTGATACTGTTATAACATGTTTAAGGATTAGACTTTATTTTTTTTCTTTGCTTTTGCTTTAGAGTTTGTTCTTTTATAGGTCATGTTTAGGTTTCTATTAGGAATTTTGTAGTCTTTATTTTTTAATCTGTTTTAGATAGTTTTTTAGATTCTTTGAAATTGTTTCTGTAAATAGAACTAGCTGTGAGTTTCTTTTATTTTTCTGATTTTGCTTCCCTGTTTTAGATTTACACAATAGGTTTTAGTCTTTNGGTTCTGTTTTGGTTTTTATAAATAGCTCCCTAGGTTCTTTTACATTCTTTGTTACTGTTTAGGATTGTCTTAGGCTTTCTTTCTTTGAACATAAATCTGTTTTAGTCTAGCTAGGTTCATAGTTGCTTCTTTGATTTTCTTCTTTTCCTTTTTGCTGTTTTATCTTGTACAACTTTGGTTTAGGAACTATTTTAGCTAATCGAGTTTAGTTAGGTTTTCTTAGTCATATTCTGTCCAGTTTTAGTTTTTCTAGGTTGTAAATAGTTTTAAGTCGTACTGTTGGGTAATTCTAGGTTCTTTTTGAGTTCTATTTCATTCCTTTCTCAATTCTTTACTGATTTTATTCATTTCTCAGTTTGATTTTTGTTAATTAGAACTGCTAATGTAATTCTTTGCTTTATATTAAAATAGAGGTATTCCTAGCTTTGGTTTTTGCATCTGAGTTCAGTTTAATTAGGCATTTTTGCATAAAAGAAGGTAGCAACTCAGTTTTAGTAAAATGATTAACCTGGAGAGATTTTGGGCCTATTTGTTTGTCTTTCTTGAGTGATTTCATGCATGTTTGATTTTCATTCTGATTTTGCATTGATTCTTTGTGAAAAGCTTGCTCTTAGTGGACTCTAGACATGATTTAGGCATTGTTTCTAACCATCCATAACCATTTAGCTTTACCATTAGTTTTTCTTACCATTGCACCTTTTCTTTTGAGCCTTAGCCATTTTCTTTGTTCCATTCAGTACAAGCCTTATTCCCCATCATTACCCAACGTGTAGAAGCTGTGAGAGGAAGTGAGGATTTAGTAACTTGGTGAAAGAAAAAGAGAAAAAGAAAGGCCAAGAAAAAGAAAAGAAAAATAAGAAGAGCAATCTGGTTGTGTTGAGAGAAAAGAAAAAAAAGAAAAAAAAAGAGAGAGCAGGTCTGGAAAAAGAGCAAAAGTGCAAAATTATGAAAAATGAGACCTGACAGTATGTGAAAACCAGAGAGAAAGAAAAGAAATTGGACTGGCCGAATTATCAAAAAGAGTGCACTGAGTTTAGGTTCTCCTCTTCTTCACAGTTTCTTCATTTCCATATAGCCTTGTATTTTCTAACCATTCATACCATTACATTACAAGCTAATAAAGTCCTTTTGATCTAGATGAAACCAAAGAGCTGAGCATGGTCATTTAGAGTCCTTTCAAAGTTAAGAATAGAGGTTGACATGTCATGAAGGAGTGAAACAGGACAACCCTAAACACATGAGTGAAATTGAGTGCAAACACTTCCTGTGAGGNTGAAACNGATTTCTACTTTTCTGAATATGTTCATTGCTGACATTGGCTGAATTTGGTTGTTTTATCACTTGCTGGATTGCTAAAATTGATGTTTAAAGTTGAGAATTATGTTATGCAGTTTCTGAATTGAAGAGATGGCTGGGAGTTGATTGAATGAGCAGGGTTGAGTGAGATGTGATAGTGTTTCTGAGTTTTGTTGAGTCTTTCAATTTTTTAGTTTGAGTCTTTATTCTTGTCTTTTTCAGTTTAGTTTTCCCTGCCCAGGAGGGCAATTCCTTAAGTGTGGGGGTGTGTTAAGTGTCTAAATTTCCCTATTTTTTTATGTTAATATTACTCTTTTAGGATA
>NW_014543610.1:223955-234384 GCF_000741045.1 Vigna radiata var. radiata | reverse complement strand
TAAAACTTAACAAGAACCAAGTCCTTGGATTAGACCCTAGGTTGCCCCTATACTACATTAGTGGGGAATTTAGGTTTGTTGACTTTTGTGCGACCAAAAGCCTTTCAACAATGATCTTCATATTCCCTTTAAGCAACCTGCTCTTCTTTACTGTGATAATCAATCAGCACTTCAGATTGCAGCAAATCAAGTGTTTCATGAGCGCACTAAGCACATCGATATTGACTGTCATTTGGTCCGTGAAAAGGTTCGTTCTGGCCTGGTCAAATTGCTTCCTGTGTCTTCATCTCAACAGCTTGCAGACATCTTCACCAAATCTTTGTCTCCTTCTCTGTTTTCTACACTTCGTACCAAGCTGGGAATGCTCAATCTCTATTCCCAGCTTGAGGGGGGGTCTTAACAGAAATTAGTTTTTATAATATTAGAAGATTCACGTTTCTGTTTGAGGGTTTTTGTATTGGTTCCATATTTACCCTTTCTGTTATTTACATTTTCTCTTTCTTCCTTTTCTGTATATATACACACGTCCACATTTTAATAAAGCAAGTCTGAGCAGCATGATACGTGCTTGCATTGCGTTTCTCTGTGCCATTTTCTTTCTTATTTGTCAATTATAAAGATAAAAACAAAAATTTCACAAATTGACCTGCATATAAATTAATTATTTTTATCTTTCATTATATTTGGAAAGAATTTAAAATATCTTTTTAATATATATATTTTAAATTTTAATATTTAAGTTTTATAATATTTTTTTTCCGAAGTATACTGATAAGGTATTAAAATTTAAAATTTAAAATTTAAAATTCTAGTAGCAAGGTTTTGATTTTTTTTTTAAAGTTACATAATAAAATTATTTTTTTAAGTGATAAAAAAATTAAAATTAGATAAAAATTATAATGTAATACTTCAATTGTAATATCCCATTTTAATAGTATAAAACTACTAAAATAAGACGTATATAACTGAGAATTTACAAGGAACTTGAGATTACTAGAGCAAGAGTTCCTATCCTTGAGAAACCAAAGATTGTCTATCTTGTTGTTACGACTGAAAAGACGTATTTCCTAAGTTCACACCACTTAAGTGATCATCGTAAAAGAAAAAACACACACAAAGACAAACAACACAAAAGTAAGGGTAAACTAGTGGTAAAACAGTTCGTTATAATACAATAAACATTCCATTATACATTATATTACACACATAATAAACATACATCATAATCATATCACAACATTTGACTTGACTCATGCATATATAATATGAATGTCGAACTATTGGTAGTCTGTGCACTTGTAATGGTAATACAACTGGCTGAAACCAAGCTACAATACAAGGTTTGTCCATTTCAGTTGCCAAGGGCCATGATCAAAGCCTCCTGCTACTCTCACTACATGACTCACCCCTCTTTACTTGAGAATGGATGATCATTACAAAAAAATTGTTGTTTAGTGGGAGTTATTTTGTGGAGGTTATAAAAACCCTCCACAAATTAACATTATTTCTCTAAATAGTAGAAATAATGGGAGTTATTATTATTTTTTAGAAGAGATTCATGACCTCCACAAATTAAATTAAATATACTTTTTCTAAATTATACCTTCCCTCCTAACTTAAATTTTCCAAAACTTATCTTCCCTCTTCTCCTCTCCTATTCCCACTTTTTTGAAAAGTTTCCCAAACCTAATTTACATTTCCCACATTTCACACAAATTTCCCCTTTTCTTTCGTTTTCACAAGCTTTTCTTTCGAGTGTTGTCCTTAGGTCATCATCTTCCTCAACNCATCATCGTTGGTGGTCTCGCATTGTTAGTTCATCGGTGGTTTCTGTATCCATTACGGTTGTCTCCGTCGCTGTTAGCTGCGTCGTCGTTGCGGTCACCAGTGCATTCACGGTTGTCGTGGCCGTTGTAGTGTCTTAGTGGTCGCGCAGGTGCCCTTGTAAATTAATTATGAACTTTGTGTATTCTCTCTTCTCTGAAGTTGTACCTTGGGAATTTTTTAGGTTACAATCAACTATCTATTGGGAAATTTGGGTAAAGATTATTCAAAGACTATTGGGGTTGTTGATCTTGATGGTGGTGTTCAAAGATTATTCACTTACCTGTGCTATGGTTTTGCTAGCTACTCGCTTAAGGAAAGAAAAGAACTTTGAAATCCTCACCAACAGCTCTGGAAAGGTCCAAAACCCCCAAAATGACCTAAAGAACATTCAAAACTAATACCCGAAACCTTGAATTTGGTATTTCCAAAACCTGAAAAAGAAACCAAAACTAGTGCGGTAACACTCAGCCCCCAGAAGCTACCTCTTAGTGCCAAAGCCACTGGAACGGTGGTGCTCAATGTTGGTGCCCCTGGAATGGTGTCGCTCAATGCCAGAAAAGTACCCATCAACTTCATATTAGTTGACAACACATTGTTTTCATGGACTTTGATGCACTTGAGACTTGTTTTAATGATCAAATGAATTCCTTACACACTAGAATTGATGCAAAAACATATTTAGAATTAAAAAAAAAGTAATCATTTGATCATTAAACCCAAAATTAGGTGCATTAAGTCCATTTGACAACTCCAAAAGTACCTAAACTCAAAACAACGCTTTCTAATCCCTATATCAGTTTACCAACTGCATAACCAAGTCTAATTACGCTTGTTAGCACCCTCCAACACCTCAGTTTCCTTCCAGCCATCCTACTTTCAATTTCCAACATTTAAACCTCCAAAATGAACTAAGAAACTCAACCTATAAAGCAATTATCACTTCCATGATATATTTTTATGATATAAACCTTTAGAAAAGTTCTAATTGGTCTAATAACACACTCCTAAACAGTTCTCACACTTTACATCAATATCTCACTACTCAAAACCCCATTTTTACACTAAAAATGCTTAAAAACTTCAATTATGAACCAACTCTTTGCTACACATCAGATTTAACTCACAAAACACTTCTAACGAATCTTAAATCACATCATGACAGATCCTATACAGTTAGTTTCTCACCTCAACCTTTCTTTCTCCAACTCCCCTGTGAAAACCTTCATTTTTAGTCTTAAAACTCAAGAATATGACCACCATACACCATAAACACTTGAATTCAGTATTTCAACCACCAAACAACTTCATCACACTCAATCATGACAATATCACGCATCACAATCACATAATTTAAATTATACTCAACATCATACTATCAAAATCATTAATTAAACATACATAATATACACACAATCATACTAATTTCTTAAATTCATCTAAAATTCATTGAGATACCGAATGTATAATATAAACACAAACTAAAGCAAGAATTCTAGCTTCCCTTACCTTACAAGAAAACTGCTCAACTCAAAGAATGTTCCGTCGATTACTTGAAACACAAGGAATCTCTAGACGAACCTACGAAATACCAAATTGAAAACAGACAGAGTCCTTAAAACTCTAGATGAACCAAGAATAATTAGGAGAAGCTTGATTACACATGCAAAAACACTAGATTGTTTTAAAAACAGATTAAGAATGAAGAGGAAAAAGGAATAAGAACTTACTTGCTCTATGACATAAATTGATCCGTTGAATTGTAGACCTTGATGTTGTGATCGATTATACACTTCCTGATTGTCAAATAAATGACTCAATAGTAAGAACTCTTAGAGAGAAGGTAGAGAACTCTAGAAAAATATTTTCTACAGAGATAGTATGTTTTAAAATAATAAAACTCGTTTATAACAAAACTATTTATAAATAAATCATTTAATATTAAAATAACCGAGTCTCACTATTTTTAAATTACTACCACTTCTTTACATCAATTTTAAACACATACTATACTATTCTAAACGATTATCTCATTGGATATTATTATAAAATGTCATCATTAATATATATATATATATATATATATATATATATATATATATATATATATATATATATATATATATATATATATTTAAGGTAACTCACTTTATATATTTGATTTGCTGCTTTTGTCGTATTAGTTTAGAATTGAGTTCCTACTTTGAATGCATATTAACTTTTTATAGAATGAATTAATTTGAAAAGGCATAAGTGAAAAGTGTAAGGGATGTATTAACATTTTATTTTTGTATTTTTAACATATGTTTGGTCTTTTTGTATATGTAAACCATTTGTTGCAATTATACAAAGGAAATGAAGATAAATTATAACATTTTTAGTAAAAAGAATATTTTCTACGTGAGTTTCCATCAACAACTAAATTAGAAAGTATTTTTGAGTAATATATTTGAGTTTTTGTGAAACATATAGTATGTTATTAAACAAATTGTCCATTTAATAACTTTTAAAATTAATTAAAATAAAATTCTTTCTACATTTCTTTATGAACAAAATTCTGTTCCTCAAACATTCTTTTTATCATTTAAACCATGTGTTAACACTTGTGCTACAGAATCAAAAAGTTTCATCCAAATTTATATCATGAAAAGTTCTTGAAATATTTTATTATAAAAAAAGTTTCATTTGTTTAATAATGGGTTTGGAGATGCGGGGTATCGATCCCCGTACCTCTCGCATGCTAAGCGAGCGCTCTACCATCTGAGCTACATCCCCAATAATTGAAAAAATTGTGGAGTACGTATTGGAATTAATGCAAACGTTCATCAGAGTGTAGTGGATTTTCTTTACTTACTAGTTTGAGTTATGTTTATTGTATTAAAAAACATTCTTCAAATTTGTTTTATGTATTATTGTCAATATTATATTAATTTTATTAATAATGTATTTCAATTGATGGCATGTATATGAAACTAATTCAATAAAAATTAAAAAACTGAATTTAATTTTCTGTATTCTATTTACTTATATAACTAAAAGTTTGAGGGAAAATATTTAATTTCACGATATCTAAAAGGGATAGTTGCATTATGATGTTTTAAAGATTTGTAATTAGTTTATGTATTCAAGTATTTTTTTGTTGTTGTTAAATTGCTGTATTGTATTATTTGTATATATGATAATAGTAAATTGACATTTTTTTTATGGCTATATGTTATATGTCCTAGAAGTGCATTATCAATGCTTGGAATTGTATTGACAGCGTGCCTAAAATAATATAAAGTTTTTAACGGGATTTTTGTCATTTCGTTATTGTATATTTTTCCTTCATCTTTTTATGAATAATTTAATGATAATAAATAAATTTGTATTAAAATATATATCATTATTTTAAGCACTATTTTCAATGAATAAATTTATATTTAAAATTGTCATATTTAATACATTAAGTTACAAGACATAATATTGAATACAATTTCATCATTCATGTTTTGTATTTAGTTAAAATATGTATGAATTTGATTTTGAAAAATCTGATGAACGTTTAATGTGGCGTCCCAATTATATAGAAAAGGAATATATAATGTCATCATGTATAATATAGAAAAACAGTTAAGAGTAATTAGGATTACAATCATCCTTAAAACAGTATATAAATTTAAAATTGGAATACTAGAGTTCTCTCTCAAAAGCTAGGAATTTAAAACTTGAAATACAGTAAAGTTCTTCAAAATATCTTGAGTTCAATGAAATAAAGCTTAGAAAACTAAGTTGCAACATCTTTATCTCCTTCCAAAGCTGTCTATAAAGAAACCTCATTCTCCTCTGCTGACATCCAAGTGGATGATCATTGCAAAAGAAAAATATACGCAACATGGCACAAACACAAGCAAGCAAGGGTGAGCTAATTATATAAAAAGCATGCATCATAAGAACATATACATACAAGAGTTAGCTTAAATCAAACAAGATAAATCATCCATCCTAACATGTTGGATACTAGACATGACGTGTCCGGACTTTAGAATGATAACCGAGATATGGCGGGCCATGCACCCGTGGTGGCTTATGATACTTGGGCTCCCCCACCCTGCCACACTTACGGGGTTAGTCTGTTCCACGCCTTGGAGCATACTGGAAGCCTCCAAGACTAAGACCTCTTGCTACTCCTCACCACATGGTTCAGTCCTCTCTACGTGAGAAGAAAGACCATTGGAGCGTTAGGAAGACCCCCAAGACTGAGCTCCTACTTCCATTTTAAACACTAAGAATCTCACCAAGAGATTCTACACAGATGGAACTTGGTTTACCACTTGGATAGTAATTTCATCACTTTCTAATCATGTACTTTTTGCCATAATCAACATATACATAATCTCAACAATATACATTTCTTCCCAAACACAAAGCTTACGACAAAATTATCATTAGTTTCCACACGTAATATCTATAATATATGTAATTCATCAGCCACAAAGTGTTACTACAACATAATAATTATTTAATTTAATTATACAACACTAGAAGCTAATGTTTCACGTGACCCATCCCAAATGTGCAAACTCATTACAACTAAGTCGCCCTTGTCAAAGGTTGTTCATCAGGTCAGTCCTCACCAACACCCATCCTATTCCTTTTTCTCTACCAAAACTTACAAGGGTAATTATTTAATTATTATGACAATTACTCGTGAGACCCCAAGAGAAACACCACTCCTTTCCCACACGAATCTAGGCATAAAAAGAAAGACACACCTTACCCAAAAACTCTTTTCGCTTCTAGCACAAATCCATAGCTCATGACAGTGAGTTTCCTAATGACTCACTTTTCTCTCCAAGACTAAAGCCACATCAATATTTGTATTTCTCCTTTTTCCTATAACAAAACCTATTATAATATTAAACTATATAACTACCCATGTGGACCCCACATGACCCACCTAATTTCCTACACTCTTACTAACTCACGTAAGACTCTTCTCTCTCCATAAAACATGTTTACCTTATTATATATTATCATTCATTCAAGTGGGTCCATCAACAATTCACCAAAATTTCCATATCCTTTTCCACTTAATGTAAATCCATCTTCTCTCTCCAACATCATACTTCTTCTATTAATATATTAACCAATACTCATCATCACTTTCTCATACTCATGTAACTTCTTTACTTTACTTTCTTACTATAAAATACTACCATAATAAATGTCAATTCCACATGGCCCACTCATCCATGCCTTAATTATACATCCTCATTTTATTCTCTTGATTTTTGTCATCTCACACACCAGACAATAATTCTTCTCTTTATTTTTCGTTCAACACCATTCTCTTTCTCACCTTCACGTAAACATCACACACACTCACTCAACCTCCCTCTATTTGCTTTTGGTTCTCTACTTCCACAAACCACTCACCTCTCTATACTTCAACACTCACAGTCTTTTGGTCATTCCCGTTAAGACCCTGACTCAGATTCCCGTAAGCAGTGCATAATAAACTATGCACAACCCTCTTTTACTATTTTGCGTTTTAAGCACTAAAGCTTAACCCCATTATTTCCACTTTCTCATCCACCCAACTCCTTCTCTCTTCTTTCTCTTAATCTTTCAATTTCCCAGCATCCATTCCCTGTCACTCTCTCTTCTAAAACTTTCTCACAATAACTAAAACCCTTAACCCTTAGCTAGAAACAACTCTACAAAATATTATCTAGATACCCCTTGTATCCCTTAACCTATCTTCCTACCACTAACCCGCAACAGATCGAATTCTACCAAGAGAGTTACACCTCTCGATATGTGTTAACACCCTGACAAGTGTACCAGATCGTATCAAGTAATAAATAAATGGTAAGTTAGAGTGTCGTTTTCCCAAGGGACTCTTAGGCCTTATCTTTCATGTGAATTGATTAATTGATTGCATAAGACTTGAAAGAAGAATAATTTGTAGTGTTAATGCAAAAATAAATCTAAACATGCAAATGCAAATTGAATCAATTGACAAATAAAAGATATAAATTAATGGAGTTGTTGGGGTTTACAATTTCATCCTTATCCATGTTTACTATTTTTATTAAATTCGCTTTATTATCAATGTCATGCAACTTTCTAAACTACTCAAAAACCGATTCCTCGACGTAGAGAGCCTATTATCAATTACTAGTTTACCATTCCTAGTCTCCCTAACAATTACCAATGCATTAAAGTACAAAAGCTTAAAGCAATTGATCGTCCTACCTCTATTCCTAGGCAGTATTTCATTATCAAGAGAATTCTAATCAGTTCTAGATTTCCCCATACGTTCCCGTATTAACAAAATCAAATATCATAACACCGAATGAGTTAAACGATGTAAGCATTATCATCAGAAAAGAAAACCCAAACAATTGATAATAAAAGCATATGAATATAATAAGAAATTTGATACAAGAGAGTTTCAAAAGGACTACATTGTTCCCCAACAACAAATGTTTTAGTTCACCATTGACAATGTGAAATTAGATGAATTGAATGGAAAGAATGAAAAGATAAACCCTAGATTTGGTAGATTGGAGCTCCCACATCCAAAATCCTCCTCCAAGGGGTGAAAAGAGTGTTGTGTCGTCTTTCTCTGCCAAAAGATTACTCTCAAGGTCGCACTAGAGCTATTTATAATGCAAAAAAGTAACAGAATTTTGGCCTAGGCCCATCATTTAGGCGCTCAACGTTCATTTGACCGCTCAGCGGTGGCCTCCATAATCGCAGGACGTTGAGCGGTGTCGCCTAGGCAAAAAATAGTGAAAAATTGGTCCAGAACTGGCGCTCAGCGCTCATTACCGCTTAGCGGTGCAGGAGGGCGCTTGGGCGCTACTTGCGTCATAAAACTACACTCTGGTCAACTTTTCAGTATTATGGTCAACTGGTTGACTTTTCTGGTTGACTGATTGACTTTTCTAATTGACTGGTTGACTTTTCTGCATTCTGGTTGATTTTTCTGCACTGCAACTCTTTGATAATTCAACCCTTCTTTCAAATCATTCAATAATCCTACAAAATCAAGGGAAACCAAGCATAAAACTAAGAAAACCAACTTTGACTCTCTTATTCTCTAACTTAAGAAAAATACATGATTTCAAGCTAATTCTAAGCCATAAAGGGTGTGATTTAATATCAAAATTAAGTATGAAAATAACGGTTTTTCAACCGTTATCACAGCCCCAAACTTAGAATTTTGCTTGTCCTCAAGAAAAACAAAATGTAACTCAGTTTTCAAACAATCAATACAATGGATTAACACTTTCCAAACTCTTTCTTCCAAAACAAGTAATGACTCTCAGCTCATCATAAAAATATTAGTCAAGATGCATAGATGAATTCATTAAACTCAATACGATGTTCACATAATCACAGTCTTTCCAACAGATGTTATTATTATGAATGACCAATTAACCAAGCACAAATGCAATCATGTATGGATAGAACTACTCCTCACCAAGGAAAGTGTTTCACTCAAGCACACAAGTGTATTTTAAGGTGACTCATTCTCTCTACTATCACAACGTCACACAAATTAACTTTGTCTTTCATTTAACCACAATCAATCATACTCAGAAACATGTTATCATGACAAGGACTTTTCATGGCTTGTAACGTGGTTGGGTTAAGAAGAAAATTGATTTTTCTGTATCACAAAATCCTTGAGTTAAGAGAGTTATTCACATTTATAATTTAAACACAAACTCTCTTTAAACAACCAATCTCCCTCATTCCCAACTTTCCCTTTTCTTTGCATTGAGCTTTTCTTCTCCTTTTATCTTTTTTCTTTTATCTTATTCATCTTTTCATGTTTTGCTCAAAACATTAGCTCAATGCTTATCTTTTTCTTTTTCAACTTTCCCAACGGTTCCAAACTTGAACCTTTATCAATACCACACAATAATTCTCAACTTAACTCAAGGTAAATATTTGCAAAAGGGTTTTCTCATACTGCTTATGGCTTAGTGACGAAGGTTGAAAAACAACTATTTTCATATGTCAATTTGGACCAAATTACACACTTTACTACTCGGAATGAGCTTAGAATCAAGCAAAACTCAATAAATGAGTCTGAAGAGAGTCAAAAGTGGTTTTTAGCGATTTTATGCTTGTTTTGCATTGTTTTGAAGCTAATTTGAGAAAGGTAGAGAATGGAGTTGAAGATACAGGTCGTTGACTCAAGAAAAGAGCAGAAAAATGAAGATTTGAAGAGTCAATGCACCGCCCGGCGGCACATTTAAACCGTCGGGTGGTCCAGGACGAGGAGAAGGCATGGCGATTGACGCTGGGCGGACCTGAGGCAAACTGCCCGGCAGTGGCGATTGTCGCCGGGCGGTAGGGCGATTTGTGGCAAACCGCCGGGCGGCACACTTAAACCGCCCGGCGGTGGCTCATTGGACTTGGGCCCATTTTCTGACGCACTCCTCACCTATATATACCCTTACTGTGAGTTCAGAGTCATTCTTTTGACAGGGGAGAACGACCAGACCTAATTTTGCTCTCTGGAGAGGATCTCTTGGATGCTTAGGCTCCTTTTCATCTTTTCTAGGGTTTGCTCTTCCATTCTTCTTCCATTTTTCATCTAGTT
>NW_014543610.1:217628-222940 GCF_000741045.1 Vigna radiata var. radiata | reverse complement strand
AATTTTTGCAGAATGCAGTTTGGACAAGAATTTGATTCTGTAGGTACTCAATTCTACCAAAATAGTTTCAACCACGGGTGGGACCCTTATTCAAATATATATCGAAACTACTTAGGGCATCTGTCCTCTTCGCGAAAAGAAACGTTAGGGGAAGCTAAAGAACGGTTACGACAGGAACTATTCGCCGTACCAAAAGAAACGTTGGGGGAAGTCCAACAGTGTTTATAACAAAAACAATCTCCTGTACGCAAAGAAACATTGGGAGAAGTACAAGCACGTTTATTGCAGGAACAACACTCTCATGCCCTGAAGGCTTTGGGCATTATCAAGGTTGATACTGAAGTCAACCCTAAAGAAGAATGTCAAGCCACTANCTTTGCACATGATAAGGTTCTCAATGAGGAAAAGAAAGAAGAAGAAGAGCAAGAGATGTTGGAAGAGGAAACAAGAACAAAAGAAGTTGTTGTTGAGAAAAATATAGAGGAGATAGAAATAAAAATTTTGAATGAGAGTAAAAAGAAAGATGAGGAAGGAAAAGCTATGGTTGAGAAAAAAAAAGAGAAAAAAAGAAAAAAATGAAAATAAAGAAAAAGAGAAGGTTAAGGAAGGAGAAAATTAAGAGAAAGAAGAAGAGAGGAAAGAAAAAAAAGTCATGTAAAGAATCCTTTCCTCATAAAAGGAAAAACCCTAGGAAAGAAAATAGGGTTAAGTTTTTCAAGGAGATCTTTGAGAAATTGGAGATCAAGGCTCCTATGATTGATGGATGGAAACATGTGCTTGGCATGATCAATTTCTTGAAGAGGTTTAGNATAAAGAAGAAGAAGAAGGAAATTGATGGCAACCCCTTTAGGGACTTCCCATTTAAAGAAGTATCAACTACAACTAAGACTAAAGAAAGGGAAGTAGAATATAGATTTCCAAAACTATTTCCTTATCTAAGTCTTAGCATGATTCTCTTTACTTAAATACATTTTACTTTGTTTGTAGGTCATTAATAAGAAGCAAGGAAGTAACCAAGCAAGGAGGAAGCAAAGGAGACAAAAGTGAATAATTAGATACGCTGGCGCTCAACGGCAAGCACACTACCGCCCAGCGATGCTTAGGAGATGCTCCATTCCTTTGAGCACGTGTTTCATGCTTATCATGTGGAACACATGGCCAGCTGATAGCTTCTTCTGCAAGCTTCTTTCAATATTTCAACACATGTACATTGGCTAGCTTACCTTGCAAGATTGATGAGCTTTCCTTCTCCTATAAAAGGAAGCTTACTCATTGTACAAATTAACTTGAATGATAGTAATGAGATGCTGCTGAATTTCGGCCGTTCTTCTTCAAGTTCAAACTTTGCTAGCTTTAGCTTTGCATCCTCTAGCTTCTTTCCCCCTAGGAAAGCCCTCTGAGCTAGAAAACTCTACTTCCAAAATCACCCAAACACACTCACACATTCCATCGAACACTTCGCGTGCAACATATCATCTTCACAGTTTTCCATTCCGCTGCGTCGTTCTGGATCGAGGAGCCACTCCTTCTTGAAGATTGGAGTCGCTTCTATCAGAAATACTAAGCACAAATGAGTTTGACACCTACTGATGGGTGTTTGGAGTGACTTTCTCAATTACTTGTTCATTATTTGAATTTTTGTTTGTTTTTTGTTTTTCAAAATTCTGTTTATTACTCTCTGTGTGAGCACATGCATTTGAGTGAGAAAAATCTTGTGATTGGGAAATCTAGGGCATAGATCAGGAGTCATCAGGAGAAATCACAAAGAGGAAAAAAAGAAAAGGGGGAAGAAAAATTTTAAGCCACCGCCGGGTGGTACCACTTTGCCGCCGGGCGGTGGCGGCGGACAATGGAACCCGAGCTCTTTAAAAGCTGGGTATTTTCAAGACTTCCTCACTTGTTCTTGCTCCTTTGAGTTTCGCCAGGTGGTCTCCTTGCTTCTTTGCTCCAGAATTGCACTCCCTAGAGGGTTTTAGAGAGATTTCTATACACTTTCCCAATACCCATTCACAAAAGGGTTTAGTTCTTGCTCATATTTGGGGTTTTTCTTGGTGGGAGTGTGTTTTTAGAGTTTTCCATCATCTTTTGAAGGAATTGTTGCTAGCATTCATATCTCCACTCAAGTAAGTTGTAAAATTTCAATTGTTAAGTTCTTGATTTTGAAATTCTTGATGAGCATGTTTAGAAATTAGGTAACTTAGGGTTTTGAGATTCTTTGCATGAATTGTTGAATTGGGAACTGTTTTGGACCGATTAAACTGTTTGGAATTGAAGTGCATGTTAGGAATTAGTAGTTGAGTGGAGATTAGGGTTGGTTTGGTGAAAAATTTTCAAAAACCATCTCACCGCCGGGCGGTATGCTTCTGCCGCCGTGCGGTATTCGAGCTGGTTGCATACCGCCGGGCGGTAAGCCTCTGTACCGCCGGGCGGTCTGCTGCGTTCTTGTGTTTTATTTGCATTTTGAATAGGGGGAACCTGGGCACTCATTGTGAAAATTTTGTTGGGTCTGATACTTTGTTGGTGCATTAACTCTTGACAATAGATTTCTGTGGTTATTGGCATATTGTATTTGTTGCAGAAATGGCTTCAGCATCGCGCCGGACAAGAAACACTAGAGGCAAAAGGAAGATGCCAGAAAGCTCGAGAGGATTTGACTCTCAAAGGTTCCTCTCCAAGTAGCATGAGGAACACTTTGCTACTGTACAAGAAAGGAGATTGTTTATGGAGAGGAAAACCTCCTTTTTACCTGACTTGGTTCCTGAATTTGAGGAGGAGATTTTGAGGAGATTGGGAGAAACTGACGACTTACCCGGCACCTACCAGTGTGGAGTTGGTGAAGGAATTCTACACCAATGCGGTGCCTAGAGGAGGAGTGGCTGCTGGGCGATATATGAGCTTTGTAAGGAGGAAGACTATCAGTTATGACCCCGATACCATTAACAGCTTCTTGGGAACAGAGTGGCCAGGGGAGCGATGCCAATATGCGACACATTCTGGTGTGCTTGATGATGTAGCTGACATTGAGGAGGTTGTGTATCTCCCTCGTAGACACTTTCAAACTAACACTAGTGGTGCGCTGGTGAACATTCGACGGTTGGATATGACACCATTAGCCAGATACTGGATGGCGTTCACACATTCCAACATCCAACCGTGCTCCCATATCTCAGATATCACGATTCACAGGGTTCGTCTCATTTTCTGCTTAATGAGACAGATGGAAGTAAATGTCGGTCAAATCATTGCCGACGAGATTAGGAGCTGCGCTATGACTATTAGTAGCAGGATGCCATTGGGGCATCCATCTTTAATCACTTTTCTATGCCAGCAGGCTGGGGTGAACACTACAGTTCCCCCATTTGAGAGACTCAGGAATGCCATTTTTGCGACATACTTCCACCAGTTTTGTGCTGTTGCTGGAGTAGCAGGTGCAGCGGGGGCAGCACCCCGGAGGCGGCGTAGGAGAGCCGCTGCCTAGTAGGAGCAGGTACCCGATGAGGAACCAGCTCAACATGCAGAGCCCTTCCAGATGAGGGAAATGTATATGTCCATGATGGAGGCCCGGATGGAAGCCCTTCACAGAGGGTAGGTGACGACGGCTGAGATGATCATTGGATTATATGACCAACCACCAGCGCACAGGTGGACTATGGACGAGTTTCATACAGCTGTGGCATGGCCTGAGCAGCAGGCGCAGAGTAGTGGTTTTAGAGCAACTGGAGCTCCTAACACTGAGGAGGAGAACTTTAAGGACGCAGATGATGAGAGTCAGGAGGACTCCGATGACAGCATGGGCTGATAACAGACATCTACTGAGGGATGTCTATAGACAGAACTTAGTTTTTCTTTCTTTTACTTTTGTTTTCTTTCTTTTATTTGTCTTATTTTATTTTGTTTCTTTTTAAAATTCATAGATTAGGTTGAATTTTTATTTTTTTGGTTTGTACTCTTGGCTTTACTACTTGTTCTGAAAATGTTGAACCATCTGATGTGCATGATGAATCTATTTGATGATTTTGGATGTGGATGAGAATTGAGTGTAATGCATGACGATATCCAGGAAATAGATGGGTGATGAATTTATGATTGTGGTCATGATGCTAGGCATGGTGTATAAATGAATTTTGGGTGAGGAAGCATGTGTGTGAGATTTTGAGCTCCAGAGTTTTTATCGTTGCTGTATTGTTCATAAGAAAACATGGATGATGTTGCCTTAATCTTGATGATTGATTAAATTGCATGTGAATGTCATAGGATCAAGGCCATTTTTGAAAACCCTTCTCTAGCCAAATTTTCACCCAAAGTGTTTGAAAATATTTTACCCTTTTTGAACCTTGACCTTAAACAGTATGTGAACCCTTGTCTTGTAAATCTTTACCTTGAGTTGGGATGAGTTTAATTGTATGCGATGAAAAGGTTCAAGTTTGGGGTTGTACGGGGGGAAAATTGAAAAAACAAGTAAAAGGCATTGAGCTCAATTGTTGTGAAAAGAGAAAAATTCATGAGAAAAAGAAAAGAAAAGAAGAAAAGTATGAAGATGAGCTCAATGAAAAAGAAAAGAAAAGGGAAGAAGTTGGGAATGAGAGATATTGGTGAGAGAGTGGTGCTTAAATGTTGAATATTTTTTTAGCTCTCTTGACTCAAGGATTTTGCATTCTAGAAAAACCAATTCTTTCTTGTTAGCCCAACTTCATTACAAGCTTTGGAAAAGTCCTTTTGATGGCATTTGCATGTAAAGATGCTGATTGTTTGAGATGAATGACAATTTTGTTTCATGAGAGTTGTGAATAATTGAGAGTTGGAGTATCACCTTAAAAACTTGAGTGATTGAGTGAAACACTTGCTTGCTATAATTTGTTAATTTTCATGAGTACATTTTTGCTTAGGGGATTGATCATTCATAGTGTATAACATCTATTGTGCAATCTCTGGGTTGAAAGCATGCATGCNTCTTATTTTGGATTTCACTGAGGATATTGAATTGAGTGGTTTTGTCATGTACCTTGGGATTGTTGAGGCATTGGATGAAACAGTATAAAGCCAAGTTTTGTTTTTTGTGTTATTCTGTTTTGTTTTGCTTGAGGACAAGCAAAGTTCTAAGTTTGGGGTGTTGATGAAGGTTGAAAAACAGTTATTTTCATATGTCAATTTGGACAAAATTACACCCTTTACTACTCGGAATGAGCTTAGAATCAAGCAAAACTCAATAAATGAGTTTGAAGAGAGTCAAAAGTGGTTTTTAGCGATTTTATGCTTGTTTTGCATTGTTTTGAAGCTAATTTGAGAAAAGTAGAGAATGGAGTTGAAGATAC
>NW_014543610.1:210369-216548 GCF_000741045.1 Vigna radiata var. radiata | reverse complement strand
TATTTTAATTCACACGAACGAGGAAGCCATACGAGTCTCTTGGGAAAACGATACTTGGTCTTACCATTTATATTACTTGTACGATTTGGTACACTTGCCAATTTGTCAACACTTAGGTTCAGAAAAGGGTAGAACATATTGTGCTCTTTTTAATTGGGACAAAACTTTTTGCATTGGCTAAGAAATGGCTAAATCAAAAATGGCGTTTATCATATGACACATGCATGCAAGTGATTTAATCATAGAAACCTGGGCAAAGTCATTCATGCTTTCAAAGTAATAGTAAATCATTCAATAACAACTCTGGAGTTCAAAACCTCACATATGCTAATTTCAAGTTCCAATACATAGATACACATCCTGCCCAGTATCACAATCACAATCATGTTATCATGCATCTGTTCTTACATATTGTGAACCACCAACTGTATATAGCATCTCATATATCATCTCAACATCAATTAATATAAAAGCATCATCAAGCACACTCATCAATTCATCATCGACCCATTGCATCATATATAAGTTTTAAACCAAGTACATCAACACCCTATTGTAAAAACAGAAGCAAATAAAGCATTAAAAAGATAAGTTTAGAAAACTGGGTTGCCTCACAAATAGCACTTGTTTAACGTCACGAGCCTGACCCAAACCTTTCTCGCACCCATCAGTAAGTGCAAACCTTACCATCACCCATCAGTAGGTGTACCTTCCTGTATCCTTCAGTAGATACATATCTGTTTCATTAGCACCCATTAGTCGATGCTAATCTTTCTCATCTTCATCAGCATTCATTAGTAAATGTTGTTAATGACACCCATCAGTAGATTCCTATTTACTGTCCTCTTTCATAGCAACATCCATCAGTAGATATTGTAGATCCATCCATCAGTAGATGCTATTATCATTGCCATAAGAAGCAGCATATAACCTAAAGAAATAAAATAAAATATAAGAAAATATAATAAGATAAGATAAAATAAAATAAAGTAAAATAAAATAAAATAAAATAAAATAAAATAAAATAAAACAAAATAAAAGATAGAAAAATTCAGAAACTGGGTTGTGATGGAAGAATAGCTCCGCGAAGTGACTGAACGCACGATTCAACTCCGGCGAAGATTCTCCGACAACGAAAGATGCAGCGAAATATGATAAACTTGAAACCAAGAGCGAACTCGAAGAAAACTGAGGGAAAAACTCGACACAGAGGATGAACTCGTTAAAAAACCTAAATAGAGTAAAAACCCTAATCTAAACCGATTAAAGGGAGGAGAAGAAGTTTTAATTGGTGGAAAGTGGTTTAAAAGGTAGAAAACGGAAATACAATCGGCGGAAATGGATTTAAACAGTGGGAAAAGGATTTTGACCGGTGGAAAACCAAAGAAATGGAAGATTCTAAGGAGAGAAAGATGATTACCATGAAGAACTCTCGAGAGGAAGCGAAATGCCTCTGGCGTCCTCGAGAGAGAAACCCTAGCAGAGGAAAAATGAAACGCGAATGGAAATGAAACACGAGGATGAAGTGTGATGTGGTTGATGACTCTGTCGTGAGCAAAAGGCTGACGCGAGGTTGAAGAGGTGGCAGCGGATGTATGGTTCAGCGTGGCCGAGGAGAGATAAGGAGCACCATGGAAATGGAAAATGAAAAATATGAAGAGGTGCTTGGAAGGTGGCTAGAGGGAGTCTTTGGACTCTCTAGCCTTGTGACTTTCAAGAAAGAATAGTTTCTGAATTTAGAAAATTCTATTCTCATTAATCTCAAAAGTGGGAAATACAATTAGGATCTGGGTATTTATAATGACCCATGCTCCTTGCAAGCTACACTACAGATACAATAAAATGTAAAGTTAAGAAAAAAAAGAGGACTACGTCAAGGAGGATTCCATCATACCCTCCCTCTTAAGAAAAGATTTGTTCTCAAATCTGGCAATCGCCTTATGAAGAAACTCCTAGGAGCATGACCATCTTGAAGTGGCGTTATTCTTTGAGATCCACTTTTCTTCCTCCAGGATCAAACACAAATCTGCAATATGCATCAAATATATCTTCAATTAATATCAATCCAAGGAAGAAATTTTGTATAAACAAAAAAGAATAAAAACTTCTAATATTTTGATATGTAATCTTTGAAAATGCTAGAAGTCCAAATTCATTATTGTCTTGAGTTACTTGTTTTCTTGAAGATAACAATAACTCAAGATTTGATTTGCCATATTTTGAAAATGTTTTCATTGAATATGGAATGACAATTGGTTTGAAAGAGAACTTAATGTTTGAAGACTCAACAATGATTAAAAAAGAAGTAAAGAATTGGAAACCTTCCCTTTTAGGTTCCATGATAATGGGAAGAGTAGGAATTGCCCTTAATAACAATTGCTTCTTCTCTCTATTTTCTCGCTGCTGCAATTCTCTCTTTTCTTCTTCTTCTCTCATCTCTCTTTCTCTTCTTCTCTCTTCTTTTATCTCTTCTTTTCTCTTCTTCTCTCTCTTTCTTTTCTTCTTCTCTCCTCTCTTCTTCTCTTCTCCTTTCTTGATCTCTTTAAGTTTAGCTCCAAATTCTAATTCTCTCCTAAGAAACCCATGATCACTTAAACTCTCAAGAAACAATTTTTCCATTTTCAATAAAATCTCTAATTAGTTCTAGGTTTCTTTTAATGCTTGAAGGCACAAACTTTCTTCTCATGCAAGCTTTTAATTCACTCCAATCCCTAATGGTGGACTTTCTACCTTTCCTAACTTGGTACTGCCTTTCATCCCACCACTCACTTGCATGTTCTTCTAACTTAGAGAGATAAATGCTAAGGACATAAGATTGTCTCTCTCTATAAAACCAAGGATCAATTTTATCAATTTCTTTTTCCCAAGCTAGGTATGTTAATGCACCTATGTCTTTACCAAAGAATGGAAGATTCCTAGCTTGTTTAAACTTTTCATCAACATTATCTAATTAGACAACCTATATGAACTAGAAGACCTAGATGAAGACCTATATGAACTATAACAAGACATCTTTGCTTTTAAAAGTTTTCTTAATATAAAGGACTAAAAGCTTCCACTTTAGACAAATCCCAGGCAAGAGAGGTGAACCACTAGGGTTGCTTAAATACCAAGTCTTACCTTAGCCAGATTTACCTTAAGCTACTAATTAATTTTCCTTTAAAACAAAGTCACTTTTAAACTCAAAGATCACATAAACACAAAGACAATTACGAACTCTAATAAGACCCCTAAAACGTGAGAGACAAAAACATCAGACTTTAATGTGACAAATGTCACACCTAACGTGAAACATACAATCACATGAAACATACAATCACAGACAATAAAAGAAAACAATTAAAGGTGCCAAGAGTTGGAAGAGCACTAGGAACTCTTCCAATCTACTTGGGCTTTATAAAAGGCCATTTACAAACCAAAACTAAGCTACTGGTGACAGTGGGCTAACACAAGCCCATCAAATTACAAAGAAAATAAAAAAAACAAAAACTACACTATGCTACGGTCCTGGTTCTTGCTGTCCACTAGGCTGCTACAGCCCTCTTGATAAAAAACGTTGTTCAACGTGGTAGAACAATCACATGTCCAAATCTTTGCTACTTTCGGTCCACTGCTGCAATGATTCATCCTTCAGATATTCCATGCTCAACTTTTGTTTTGCTTTTGGGATCAATTCTACAAACACGCATGCACAAACTGCTGTGAGGATTCACTTAATTAAAACAAATGGCAGAAAAAGATATAGGGTAGTAAACTTCCCTTTCTCGTAATTGCACAAGTTCGCCATTAAGATTTTACTGCACAAGTTTTCCAATTCTCAGCAATTCCAAATCCTTTATGGATAGCTTTTTCTAGTCTGCATCTTCACTGTTGCTCAACTCAATGATTCAAACAAGTCAATTCTGCACACAGTAATCACACCAAAATCCAACAAATACGAATGTTCATGGACAATGAACCAGAATCAGATTATATATAATTCAAAACAAGAATTGAACTGGTTAAACATCAATCCAAGCTAGTCAAGAGTGATGGACTAAACTGGTCTATCCAAAGAACAAGACTGTTATGATACAGTGCAGACCCTAATGATCTAATTCATTCAATCATGCAACTAAAATTGGAAATGAAATGCTTTAGTCAGTTTTGTAAAACTGAATGAGATATTGGTAGTGAAACAGTGTTAATGCAATCCAGAAATGTTTACAAACCAATCAGAACAGTATTTGCAAATTCATAACTCATCTGCCAAGTTCCAATAGGTCTTAGCAAATCCAATTCAGCATACATATAATATCAGACTGATGATGCAAATAAAAATACCAAACCAGGGATAAAATGGAATGTGTAATAATAAACTGGTTGACCAACTTTTCAAATCAGATTCAACATTCAACATGCCCAATTAAACCATGAAAACAACACTTCCGTTCAAAATCCGTGAGTATATCAATGAATCAGCAATCAGATTATACAATGAATGCAACAGAATTCAATAATCAGTTTTAATGTAATAAAACTTTCTCTTTTGATTCCACGGGTTGCATCCCAGCTTAATCAATCTGCACAATGAACAGTCAGCCAAATCAGTTTAATAAAGTCTGAATTCTCTCCTACAAAATGCCAAGGAATTAGGCCAAGTCAGCCTTACTAAACTCACAACACTCAAGGCTTCTCTTTAAACTTTACACACATAGATGAAAGGTTTGGAAGGGAGATTCTCCCTTGTTAGTTCAAGGCTGGATAGTCTTTTAGACCACCACCACCTAAGATGCTACTAAGCACACAACCTTTCTTTCAATTTTCAAAAACCCAGAGTATAATAGCTTCTCAATCAAGAAATGGATATGGCTAGGCTATGGCAAAGTTCACAGTAATGGACAGACATGTAAAACAGAACAGGACAGCCACTAAAGCAAAGGAATTGACATTACAGCAGATCAGACTAGCTCAAGACAGGCTCTAGATCAGATTATGAAAGCAATGAAAAGCTCCAATTATTGAACAACTGAACAGATTGCACATGTGATGGACAAAACCAGATTTAACAATCAAGACAAGCAATGAACAAAGCTTTTTAAAACAGAAGGCACACACAAATAGAACCTAATAAGGGATCTAGAACAGATTAAGAAAACAAGAAAAGGACCTAAGTTAAACTAGTACTGAACATATTTGATTTATAAATTTGCATACCAAACTGTTTGACACTGTGCCTCAGAGAAACTGGTTTTATTTTTCATATTTGATGTTCTGAATTAGAGGCAACTATTGTGAATTGCACTAAGTCCTTCAGCTCCTTTTTTTTTATGACTTGTCATAATAGGATTAATCCTTGACTGTTTCAAATGTGATTGACTTATAGCTCTTGCTACAATTCACAATAGACGAAGATCAATGCAGTTTACAAATCAGCACCTTACTTGCATAGATTCATGGTTCAACTTAATAAAAAGAAATACACAGAATTGGTTTCATTGATTACTTTTGACTCTAGCATTAAACGAATATCTGAACATAACAGTGTCTTAAATTTTATATGCTAAGCTCACTAATATATCAGAACTATCATATGCAATTGCAGCTTTTGAAGAATCAAATTTCACTATTAACCAAAACTGTATAAAAGAAATTTGAATAACAAAACAGCAAAGACTCTAGGAATTTGATTAAACTAGAAGCTTAGTAATGAACTAATACCAAGCAGAACAGACACACACTTAAAACATTAAAAACAGACTTCAAAGATAAACCAGTTTCGGTGTAACTGGTAAAAGAAAGACTGATGCTGCTGTAAGCATCTTGCACCGAAGCTCAATGCAACATTTCATAGCTTAATTGGTGTGCATTTGCTATCCACAAGCAGATTCAAACAGATACAATTGACAATCACAGCAAAAAGAAATTGAGTTCCAACTTCGTTGAAAGTGCATAATCTCAAACAACAGCAAATCAACTGATAATATATTCAAAACTGTTACCAATAAGGGAGTATTGGTAAAACCTGAAGACAAGTTTTGATGATGCTGCAAATTGTAATTCTTGATTGTAATAGGAGAATACTTAAAAAGCAACTTGTAGTTTTTTGAATGTAGTAGGAAAATGATAAACATTGTAATTTCTACTGGTATAATCGATTATGGACAAGCTATAATCGATTATCACATGTTTTTGAACTA
>NW_014543610.1:208248-209563 GCF_000741045.1 Vigna radiata var. radiata | reverse complement strand
TCGTTTCAACTGTGACCTAATACGCTTTACGCTCTCTGTGTTATTAATCCGCTGCGCTAAACTCTTTTAAAAATTACCCCCTACGATACCAACAATTGGTATCAGAGCTTGCTTTGATATTGTTTCAAAATCTTTGCGAAAATGGCCGGTCACAGTCAAAACGTTGTTTATGCTGAGGGTGCGTCTATTAACAGACCTCCGTTGTTTACTGGAGATAATTATGCTTTTTGGAAAGTAAGAATGGAAATTTTTATGGGGTCTGTTGATAGAGGCATTTGGGAAGCTGTACAAAATGGTCCTTATATTCCTATGAGTACAGTAGATGGTGTAGAAACAGNAAAACCTTATTTTAATTGGACTGCTGAGGAAAATAGACGAGCACAGTTTATATTAAAGCTCGTAATATTATTTCATCTGCTGTTGTGCTTGATGAATTTTATAGAATTTCTGTGTGTAAGACAACACAGGAAATGTGGGAAGTTCTGAGAGTCACACATGAGGGTACTGAGGACGTGAAACGGGCAAGGAAGAACACTCTCATTCAAGAATATGAGATGTTCAGAATGCAACCTGGAGAAACAATTTCTGATGTCCAAAAGCGTTTCACTCACATAGTGAACCACTTGATAGGGTTGGGTAAGATATTTGATACTGATGAATTAAATGTTAAAATTCTAAAATCATTGGACAGGTCTTGGCAACCAAAGGTGACTGCCATCTCGGAGTCTCAAAATCTTACTCAGATGACAATGCCAATCCTGTTTGGAAAACTTCGTGAGCACGAGCTTGACTTGAGAAGACTTACTGCTGAAGAGGATCAAGGCAGGAGAAAGACATTAGCCTTCAAATCCGAAATCTCTAAAGGAAAGAGTTCTAAGAGAAATGAAGAAGATGATTCCGATGATGACGAAAACATGAGCCTCATGATAAAGAAGTTTGCCAAATTCATGAAGGCAAAGGGAAAAGAAAAATTTCATAAAGAAAGGAGAGAAAGTCAAGAATCTCCTTCAAACGTAAAATGTTTTGGTTGTGGAGAGAGAGGACACGTAAAATCTGAGTGTCCAAAGATTAAAAAAGGTGATGACAAGAAGGAAAGAAAATTTCAAAAGAAAAAGAAGGCGTACATAGCTTGGGAGGACAATGCCTCAAGTTCAACAAGCTCAAGCGATTCAGATGAAAAAGCCAACATTTGTCTGATGGCAGATTCTGAAGATACTGGAAGTCAAGAACAATCAAAGTCAAAAGGATCATTATGGTATCTTGACAGTGGATGCTCAAGACATATGACCGGTGACAAAAACAAATTTATTTCTTT
>NW_014543610.1:175807-204248 GCF_000741045.1 Vigna radiata var. radiata | reverse complement strand
TTCATTCTATTTCTGTACTTTTCATTGTAATCTGTTAAATCCTTTTTTAGTGGAACTGTTAATCACTCTTTGTTGTGATTAACGACTGGACGTAGATTCTGTTGAATCGAACCAGTATAAAAATCCTTGTGTGCTTTTCTTATGCCCTATACTCATTTTACTTTAACACACATCAACTGCTTGGTAAATTTTCTGAAAGAAAATTGTTTTTATAAAAAAGGCTAAAATCGTTTCAACTGTGACCTAATACGCTTTACGCTCTCTGTGTTATTAATCCGCTGCGCTAAACTCTTTTAAAAATTACCCCCTACGATACCAACAAAAACGAGTTGGAAATCTGTCATCTAGCTCATTCAAATGAATTTTCATGGCTTTTGATGACTGACAGAACTTACTCCAACTTAAGAAACTCAGCTAAACACAGATTTAATGACATTTAAAGGAAAACACAAGACTAGTAAACATGACAGGATATGATTTAGAAATGAAAATGACTCAATCAAAGAAGATTCACCGAAAAAAAAATGAGAAAAAAATAGCAATGACTCACAACACAGATCAAGTACAAAACATTCAACACAAAAACTGAATCAAAGCAAGACAAAATTAAAACAACTCATCAAGATAGTGTAAGAAATGATGAACAACGCGAGAATAAACAAGAATAACACGACTCAAAGACGCGAATCAAAATAACAGATCAACATACCAACAAGATCAAACCGAGACAGAGGAAATCAAAAGCAGAGATCGAGATACTTATCTTTGTCGCGTGGGCGCAACCTTGCTCTGACTACCACTTGATGGAAGAATAGCTCCGCGAAGTGACTGAACGCGCGATTGAACTCCGGCGAAGATTCTCCGATGACGAAAGATGCAGTGGAATATTGATAAACTTGAAACCAAGAGCGAACTCGAAGAAAACCGAGAGAAAAACTCGACACAGAAGATGAACTCGTTAGAAACCCTAAATAGAGTAAAAACCCTTATCTAAACCGATTAAAGGGAGGAGAAGTTTTAATTGGTGGAAAGTGGTTTAAGAGGTAGAAAACGGAAATACAATCGACAAAAATGGATTTAAACAGTGGGAAAAAGATTTTGACCAGTGGAAAACCAAAGAAATGGAAGATTCTAAGATGATTACCGTGAAGAACTCTCGAGAGAAAGCGAAATGCCTCTGGCGTCCTCGAGAGAGAAACCCTAGCAGAGGAAAAATGAAACGCGAATGGAAATGAAACGCGAGGATGAAGTGTGATGTGGTTGATGACTCTGTCGTGAGCAAAAGGCTGACGCGAGGTTGAAGAGGTGGCAGCAATTGTATGGTTTAGCGTGGCCGAGGAGAGATAAGGAGCACCATGGAAATTGAAAATGAAAAATATGAAGAGGTGCTTGGAAGGTGGCTAGAGGGAGTCTTTGGACTCTCTAGCCTTGTGACTTTCAAGAGAGAATAGTTTCTGAATTTAGAAAATTCTATTCTCATTAATCTCAAAAGTGGGAAATACAATTAGGAGCTGAGTATTTATAATGACCCATGCTCCTTGCAAGCTACACTACAGATACAATAAAATGTAAAGTTAAGAAAAAAAAGAGGACTACGTCAGGGAGGACTCCATCAGGTTGCCTCCTAGCAAGCGCTCTTTGAACGTCATTAGCTTGACCCAGTAAAACTCAAACACCCATCAATAGGTGTTGATATTCTCCTTACTTGATATTCTTTTCTTTTTCTTCTTTCTGCTGAGTTTCTTCAAAAAATTGAGAACACCAAGCACCTCTTTCAATATATTAATCATAGGAACTTTAATCTCCAATTTCTTGAAGATCTCCATTAAGCACTTAAATTTCTTTTCCTAAATTTCTTTTCCTTCCTATGATATTTTTTTGGATGAGGAAGAGGTTTTTCATATGATCTTTTCTTCTTTCCTCTCTTCCTCTTTTTCTCACTCTTCTCCTCGCTCAACTTTCTCATTTTATCTTTTCTTATTTTCTTCTTTATTTTCGCATATTTTTTCTTTTTTTCTTTTTTCTCAACCACTGCTTTTTCTCCCTCATCACCTTTATCTTCCTCACCCAACTTTTCCGTTTCTTCTTCCTTTGCATCTCTCTCTATATTTTCCTTCTCAACAACCTTTTCTGTTTTTATATCTTCTATCTTTTTCACATCTCTCTCTACCTTTTCTTCCTCAATCTTTTCCTCCTTTCTCTCCATCTTTTTCTCCTCCATCTTCTCCTCATCTATCTCTATCCTTTCTTCCTCTATCTTCTCCTCCTTTCTCTCCATTTTTTTTCTAATCTTCTCCTCATCTATCTCTATCTTTTCTTCCTTTATCATATCCTCATCAACAACCTTATCACTTTCAGAGATAGTGGATTGACATTCCTCTTTAGGGTTAACTTCAGTATTAACCCTAAAATCAAATATCTCAATCATACGACCAATTTACATCTCTATCCTTTTAGATGATGCATCTATGCTTTTTTTTTATAGGAGAAGACATTTTGCATGACTCTTTGAAAGGTGTCCTCCAAACGACTTTCTGATAGAGATAGTTGCTGCCAATTTTGTTCAATTTCCTCCGTACTTCTAAGATAGGAAAAACTTGTATCCATGTCCTGTGGAAAAAATTCATCACTCTTTGCATTCTCCTCTACACTTTTGACATGGTATATTTCCCTATTCACGATACTCTGAAAAAGTTTGTCAGAATTTGCGTTTTCCTTAAGTGGAGTAATTTGTTGCTCAGCAGCTTGCCCATGGCTTTGATCCATGTATGAGTGAGGTTCCCACCAGTGGTTGAAATCATTTTGGTAGAATTGAGTGCCCACATAATCAAATTCTTGTTCGTACTGCATCCTGCAAACATTAGGAACAAAATCCTAGAAAACATTTATTAGAACAAAAATAAAAACAAACATTAAAATCAAGTCGAAGTTAATCAAATTCACACTACTAGAAAAGTTAAACCAAATGAGTCTCCAACAACGGTGCCAAAAACTTGTTAACACCTTGGCAAGTGTACCAGATCGTATCAAGTAATAAATAAACGGTAAGTCTGAGTATCGTTTTCCCAAGGACCTCTTAGGCCTTATCTTTCATGTGAATTGATTGCACAAGACTTGAAAGAAGAATAATTTGTAGTGTTAATGCAAAACTAAATCTAAACATGCAAATGCAAATTGAATCAATTGTCAAATAAAAGATATGAATGAATGAAGTTGTTGGGGTTTACAATTTCATCCGTATCCACCCTCCTATATCTACTTTTCTTATTAAATTCGCTTTATTATCAATGTCATGCAACTTTCTAAACTACTCAAAACCCGATTCCTCGGTGAAGAGAGCCTATTACCAATTACTAGTTTACCATTCCTAGTCTCCCTAGCAATTACTAATGCATTAAAGTACAAAAGCTTAAAGTAATTGATCGTCCTACCCCTATTCCTAGGCAGTATTTCATTATCAAGAGAATTATAATCAGTTGTAGATTTCCCCGTACGTTCCCGTATCGACAAAATCAAATAGCATAACACTGAATGAGTTAAACGATGTAAGCATTATCATCAGAAAAGAAAACCCAAACAATTGATAATAAAAGCATATGAATATAATAAGAAATTTGATACAAGAAAGTTTCAAAAGGACTACATTGTTCCCCAACAACAAATGTTTTAGTTCACCATTGACATGGTGAAACTAGATGATTTGAATGGAAAGAATGAAAAGATAAACCCTAGGTTTGGAAGATTGGAGCTCGAACATCCAAAATCTTCCTCCAAGGGGTGAAAAGAGTGTTGTGTCGTCTTTCTCTACCAAAAGATTATTCTAAAAGTCGCACTGAGGCTATTTATAATGTAGAAAAGTAACATAATTTTTGCCCAGACTCATCATTTAGGTGCTTAGCGGTGGCCCCCATAATCGCAAGACTTTGAGCGGAGTCGCTCTAGCGAAAAAAAGTGAAAAAGTGGTCCAGAACTGGCGCTCAACACTCATTACCGCTTAGCGGTGGTGCTTAACATTGCTGGAGGGCGCTACCTGCGTCACAAAACTGTACTCTGGTCAACTTTTCAGTATTCTGGTCTACTGGTTGAGTTTTCTAGTTGACTAGTTGACTTTTCTACATTACAACTCTTTAATAATTCAACCCTTCTTTCAAGTCATTCAATAATCCTACAAAATCAAGGGAAACCAAGCATAAAATCAAGAAAACCAACTTGGACTCTCTTATTCTCTAACTTCAGAAAAATACATGATTTCAAGCTAATTCTAAGCCATAAAGGGTGTGATTTAATATCAAAATTAAGTATGAAAATAACAGTTTTTCAACCGTTATCAGTATGCAACCTCCTTTAACTCTATTCATTCACATACCAGAAACACACACACATCTATATATTTATTACACTCACTCTCTCTTAAGTTTGAAACGTAACCCAATTAACATGATAAGGGCAACCCCATCTAACCACAAGGAAAATAAGATTCGAAGTAAAGCAAGAAGATGATCAAGAACATTACACAAGAAATAATAACATCTTAGTCACTCCCTTTACCTTTTGGTTCTCATAGCATAGTTCCTAGAAAACGCCTTAACAGTACCTTCACACAAAGGTATTTTCGACAGTACCTTATCAGTGGAGAGACGCGAAACTAATAGGATGGATTGGAATCCTTCGACTCTGAGAACGTAGGGGCACCACCTATTTGAAAAGCAACGGTTTGTAGAGAGAAGATGGAGCAACGTTTAGAGAGAAGGCAGAGCTTCTAAAGAACCCAACTTTTAGAGAGAGAGAGTTTTAGGTAAAATGAACTCAGACTTAGTAAAAGCCCCTACCCCCAAGGCTATGCTGCCTTTAATTAATATGGGCCTGAATGCCTTACTTAAGGCCCAATGGTTTTAAAATTTCTGTGGCCCTTACATTATCCCTAACAAATAAAAATTTTCGTCCCCCAAAATTAAATTTACCAATGAATAGGTTGGGGTAGGATTCCCTCATCTTGTCCTCTAGTTCCCAGGTAGAGTCGCTTGTTCTATAATCCCAAATGACCTTGACGAGTCTAATAGTCTTCCCCCTAGGCTGTTTGGTTTGGATCTTTTCAACTCTAACTGGTTGCACCTCCACGGATAGGTCTTCTCGAACTTGAATATCTTCGACTTCCAGAGGGATCAGGCATACATCCTTAGTTGTGATACATGAAACACTGGATGAAGGTTTGCAAGTTGAGGCGACATGGCTATCTCATAAGCCACTGGCCCTATGCGTTGTAGGATCTGATAGGGACCAAGATATCTAGGAGACAACTTCCTACCTCGAATGACTCTTCCTACTCCTGTAGTAGGAGTCACTAGGAGGAAAACGTGATCCCCAACTGCAAATTCTAATGGTCTGCGCCTCTTATCTGCATAAGACTTCTGTCTACTCTGAGACGCCTTCATCCTCTCCTGAGTTAAATTTACCTTTTCAATTGTTTCTTGCACAAGTTTTAGCCCTGTCAATAAAGATTCACCGTCTTGAAACCACCATAGAGGGGTTCTACAACGCCTCCCATACAATGCCTCAAACAGTGCCATGCCAATGCTAGCTTGGTAGCGGTTGTTATAAGTGAATTCAACCAATGACAATACCTCGTCCCAAACTCCCAAGTGATCCATAATACATGTCCTCAATAAGTCCTCTAGTGTCTGGATTGTCCTCTCAGACTGTCTATCTGTCTGGGGATGAGAAGCCAAGCTCATCTGTAGTTTGCTACCCATCTCACTCTACAGAGTTTGCCAAAACCTGTAAGTAAAGCTCGGGTCTCTGTCCGATATGATGCTAGAAGGCACGCCGTGTAGTCTCACGACCTCCTTAATATATAATTGCGCTAGCTTTGCCATAGGCATCCTCAAATCGATTGCCAAGAAGTGGGCACTCTTGGTCAATCTGTCTACTATTACCCATATAACATCATGCCTCCTCACTGTACGTGGCAAATGGGTAATGAAGTCCATAGTTATGTTATCCCATTTCCACTCGGGAATATCCAATGGCTGTAATGAACCTCTGGGTCTCTGATGCTCCACCTCGGCCTTTTGACAAGTCAAACAAGAGGTCACAAACTGTGCCACATCCCTCTCATACCTGACCACCAAAAAGACTCCTTGAGGTCCTAATACGTTTTAGTCATGCCAGGGTGCATGCTAAAACGACTTTGATGACCGTCCTTAAGGATCAATCTCCTCAACACTAGAATATTGGGTACATAGACCCTGCTTCTGAACCTTAGTACATCGTCGACTCCCGAGGAAAAATCCTTACCTTGCTCTGTGCCAATTAAGCTTCCTGACTTCTAGAGCTCCTCATCTTTCAATTGTTCCTCTCCCGTGCACTCCTACAATCTATTAGGTACCACCAGGTTACTGCACCTGATGCTGCCAGGCTCTACTTTAACCAACAACCTTAAGGCTCTAAAGCCCTCAATCAGCTCCAACTCTCGAACCATCAAACAAGAAACATGTACTGACTTTCGACTCAAAGCATTTGCCACTACATTCACTTTTCCAGGATGATACAAAAGATCAAACTCATAATCTTTCAGGAACTCTAACCATCTCCTTTGCCTCATGTTAAGCTCCTTCTGTTCAAATAAATACTTGAGGCTCTTATGATCACTTAATACCTTGAACTGCGCACCATAAAGATAATGCCTCCATATCTTCAAAGCAAATACGACGGCGGCTAACTCATGGTCATAAATGGGGTAGTTCTTCTCATGCACTTTGAGTTATCGTGAGGCGTAAGCAATCACCCTTTTCTCTTGCATTAATACGCATCCAACCCCTGATATGAGGCCTCACAGTAAACCTCAAAGGGTTTTCTTGTGTCAGGAATAATCAACACCAATGCACTAGTCAACCTTCTCTTTAGTTCCTGAAAGTTAGACTAACATCTATCCGTTCAAACGAAGGGTTGGTCCTACCTGGTCAATTGCGTCAGCGGTGCTACTATCCGACCAAAATTTTCAATGAAGCAGCGATAATAGCCTGCTAAGCCTACAAAAAATTGATCCAAGAATGGTCTAAATATCCTGTTCAATGTAATCCATAAAGATGGCTGAAGCATTAGTCACACCAAAAGGCATGACTACATACCCATAATGGCCATATCTGGATCTGAAAGCTGTCTTCTGAACCTCATCAGCTTTTACCAAGATTTTATGGTACCCCAATCTATCAAGTTAATTTTTGAAAATACAGTTGCTCCATGAAATTGGTCCAACAGATCATCTATCCTTGGCAACGGATACTTGTTCTTGATCGTTAGCTTGTTCAGTTTCCTATAATCAACACACAATCTAGAGCTGCCATCGTTCTCTTCACCAATAAGACTGGTGCACCCTAAGGTGAAACATTGGGCCTGATATTTGTTTTCTCTAGTAGCTCTTCTATTTGCTTCTTCAACTTAGCTAACTCTACCGGGGCCATCCTATAAGAGAATATAGAAATTGGTCCTACTCGTGAGACCAAGTCTATAGAGAATTCTACCTCTCTCGGAAGAGGTAGACCAGGGACTTCCTCAGGGAATATGTCCAGGAAGGCGTTCACCACCGAAATATCTATACTCTGGTCTTCATGAGCTAAAGGGTTTGAGTCCTAAACTCCGTCTATGTAAGACATGATCAATAAGCAACAAGCACCCTCTATAAGGTCTTGTCTCAACACACCCAGTGATAAGGGAATGTTCTCATCTTCACTGGAGAATATCAACTTCTTTCCCCCACAATCTAGAAAAATATGATTGACGGATAACCAATTCATGCCTAGGATTACCTCTAGCCCCTATAGAGGTAAAAAAATAAGGTTCACCCTGAACCTGCGTCCCTCAACCTTAATTGAACATCTGGAGCACACATTAGATGTCCTGACCAACCTAGCTGCTGGTGTAGACACCACCATATTACACGGAAGCTCTCTGACAACTAGACTAAGCCTCTCCACACAAGCCTCAGACTCAAAAGAATGTGTCGCCCCCGAGTCAAACAATATGACACACAAAGCTCCAAACAACAAATAAGTGCTTACAATCAAGTTACCAGCACTAACTGCCTTGGCTCCGGTCAATGCATAAACTCTCCCTGCTACCTGGGGTCTGGTACCACCTCTCTCAATGGCCCTCCCAGCCTGGCGTGGCTGCAGTCCTGTCCTCCTGACTGTAGGACAGTCTCAGCCATAGTGTCCTTCACGCCCACAAAAGTTGCACTTCTTGTACCCTTCTAGCTGAGGCATCTCACGGGGCTAGCAAAATTGGACTGCCCCGATGACTGAGAGGAAGAACTCCTGGACCTAGAAGAAGTAGGTCTTGAGAAAGGGGTCCTCCTAGAGTTGGAGCCACCTCTGGATACCACTCGTCCACCAACCCTCAGTGGTTGGTTCTGCTGTATTTGAGGCCCTTCTGGCTCTCCCTTGGTCTTCTCCATATCACGGGCCATCTCCACTAAGGCGGAGAACTCCCTGATACGCAACCCCTTCACAAGTAATTTTATCTCCTTTCTTAGGCCGTTCTCAAACTTCCGGCACTGCCAGTCTTCATCTACCGTCATGGTGTTGAAGCGAAACAGATGTTTAAAACGGTCTACATACTCCGACACCGATCTGTTGTTCAGTGCCAACTCAAGAAACTCTACCTCCTTAGCAAACATGACGCTATCCGGGAAGTATTCAGTTTAAAATTTAGTTCTGCACAACTCCCAAGTGATAGGAGTCCCGTTCCTCTCGAGGATTGTCTTCACACTATTCTACCAATGTCCAGCCTCTCCCGTTAGCAGATATTGGGTGTAGGGCAACTTCCTCTCATCTGGACACCCCTTTGCTTCAAAAATTCGTTCTAGGTCCTGGAACCAGTGATCGGCCTTGTCAGGGCTGCATTTGATAGTGGACCTGGCGGGATGATGTTGGAGAAAGCTCTCCAAGCTCCACTCCCGAGCTGGAATGACTGTAGAAGGAGAAGCACCAAAAGTGCGCTCCACTAATCATCATCTCTATGAGGTACCTATGAGTGTTCTCGGTTGACACTCTGGCGGACTCTAAGTTCTGAAGAGCAATGGTGTTTTGTTGCACCAAAGCAACATTCTGTTGCTGCATCGCCTCAAGCACAACTTCCAACCTTCTAGTGTGCTCTGAAGGCTCAGGTTGAGGAGGTGGAGGAGGAGCAGGCTTAGGTGCCATTCCTTTTTGTTTACATAGAGAGAAGAAACCATTAATTGAATTCAAAGAGATAGAAACAATTTCCTCAATAGGCTAAGAGTACACAATCAAAGGCAAGGCACACACACAACCTATAGAATTTTTCTAACGACAGAAACTGCTCTAATACCATAAATGTGACATCCCAATTATATAGAAAAGGAATATATAATAAAGACGTCATCATGCATAATATAGGAAAGCAGTCAAGAGTAATTAGGATTGCAATCATCCTTAAAATAGTACAGGAATTTAAAACTTGAAATACAACATAGTTCTTCAAAATATCTTGAGTTCAATGGAATAAAGCCTAGAAAACTAAGTTGCAGCATCTCTATCTCCTTCCAAAGCTGTCTCCAAAGAAACCTCATTCTTCTCTGCTCACATCCAAGTGGTACTTGGGCTCCCCCACCCTGCCACACTCACGAGGTTAGTCTGTTTCGTGCCCTGGAGCATATTGGAAGCCTTCAAGACTAAGACCTCCTGCTACTCTTCACCACATGGTTCCATCCTCTCTACGTGAGAAGAAAGACCATTGGAGCGTCAGGAAGACCCCCAAGACTAAGCTCTTACTTTCATTCTAAAACACTAAGAATCTCACCAAGAGATTCTACATAGATGGAACTTGGTTTACCACTTGGATAGTAATTTCATCACTTTCCAATCATAAAATTTTTGCCACAATCAACATATACATAATCTCAACAATATACATTTTTTCCCAATCACAAAGCTTACAACAAAATTATCATTAGTTTCCACACGTAATCTCTATAATATATGTAATTCATCAGCCACAAAGTGTTACTACAACATAATAATTATTTAATTTAGTTATACAACACTAGAAGCTAATGTTTCACGTGACCCATCCCAAATGTGCAAATTCATTACAACTAAGCTGCCCTTGTCATAGGTTGTTCATCAGGTCAGTCCTCACCAACACCTGTCCTATTCCTTTTTCTCTACCAAAACGTACAAGGGTAATTATTTAATTATTAAGACAATTACTCGTGAGACCCCAAGAGAAATACCACTCCTTTCCCACACGAATCTAGGCATAAAAAGAAAGACACACCTTACCCAAAAACTTTTTTCGCTTCGAGCACAAATCCATAGCTCCTGATCGTGAGTTTCCTAATGACTCACTTTTCTCATCCAGACTAAAGCCACATCAATATTTTTATTTCTCCTTTTTCTATAACAAAACCTATTATAATATTAAACTATATAACTACCCATGTGGACCCCACATGGCCCACCTAATTTCCTATTATAATATTATCATCATTCTTTCAAGTGGGTCCATCATCAATTGACCAAAATTTCCATATCCTTTTCCACTTCACGTAAATCCATCTTCTCTCTCAAACATCATACTTCTTCTGTTAATACAATAACCAATACTCATCATCACTTTCTCATACTCATGTAACTTCTTTACTTTACTTTCTTACTATAAAATACTGCCATAATAAATGTCAATTTCACATGGCCCACTCATCCATACCTTAATTATACATCCCCATTTTATTTTCTTAATTTTTGTCATCTCACACACCAGACAATAACTTTTCTCTTTATTTTTCGTTCATCACCATTCTCTTTCTCAACTTCACGTAAACATCACACACACACACACACACACACTCAACCTCCCTCTATTTGCTTTTGGTTCTCTACTTCTTCAAAACACTCACCTCTCTATACTTCAACACTCGTAGTCTTTTGGTCATTCCCGTTAAGACCCTGATTCACATTCGCGTAAGTACTGCATAATAAACCATGCACAACCCTCTTTTACTATTTTGCTTTTTAACCACTAAAGCTCAACCCCATTATTTCCACTTTCTCATCCACCCAACTCCTTTTCTCTTCTTTCTCTTAATCTTTCAATTTCCCAACATCCATTCCCTGTCACTCTCTCTTCCAAAACTTTCTCACAGTAACTAAAACCCTTAACCCTTACGCTAGAAACAACTCTACAAAATATTATCTAGATACTCCTTGTATCCCTTAACCTATCTTCTTACCACTAACCTGCAACGGATCTCATTCTACCAAGAGAGTTACATCCCTCGGTATGCAACCTCCTTTCTCCCTATTTATTCACATACTAGAAACACACACACATCTATATATTTATTACAGTCACTCTATCCTAAGTCTAAAACGTAACCCAATTAACATGATAAGGGCAACCCCATCTCACCACAAGGAAAATAAGATTCAAAGTAAAGCAAGAAGATGATCAAGAACATTACATAAGCAATAATAACATCTCAATCACTCCCCTCACCTTTTGGTTCTCACAACACGGTTCCTAGAAAACGCTCTAACAGTACCTTCGCACAGAGGTAATTTCGACAATACCTTATCAGTGGAGAGACGCAAAACTAATCGGATGGATTAGAAGCCCTCGACTCTAAGAACGTAGGGGCACCACCTATTTGTAAAGCAACGGTAGAAATTTGAGAAAATGTAGAGAGAAGATGGAGCAAGGCTTAAAGAGAAGGCAGAGCTTCTAAACAACCCAACTTTTAGAGAGAGAGAAAGAGAGTTTTAGCTAAAATGTACTCAGACTTAGTAAAAGCCCCTCCCCGCAAGGCTATGCTGCCTTTAATTTCTATGGGCCTGTCTGCCTCACTTAAGAGCCAATGGTTTTAAAATTTCTCTAGCCCTTTCATTTAACTAATTCGAATTGAATTAAATTTAAATTCAGTCTAAATATAAAATTTTGAATTGAAATTATGTACAAATTTATATTGTGTAAAGGAACTAATTTAAATTTTATAGGTTTTTAATTCAAATACTTTTAAATTTTATATAAACTTTCATAGGGAGAATTATTGTTTAATAAGGGAAATGACATGATTAACTAAAAACACAACATGTTGGTCTGCAAACTACCAAAAAAATAGTAGAAAGATGGATTTGAATAATAAAGCGAGTAACATTGAGAACGTGGTGATGCTTAGGTTTATTTATACCATTTTGTTTAAGGATTTCTAGATAATAATTTGTTTGATGAATTATGTATCTGTTGGAAAATAAGTCATACATAATGAACTCAGCTCCATTGTCAATGCAAATAACTTTGTAATTGAATCTGAACTTCAATAATGAAATCAGTGACATATTTTCAAACAACAACTTTATCATGTTTGGAAACAATCTAGGTAAAACCGAAAAAGAAATCAATAATAGTAAGAAAATATTTAATGGAAATAGAACAGGGATTCCAAATAATCACATGCACAAAATCAAATATGTTTATAGTTTTTGAAGTACTTAGAGAAAAGGGGAAACTTTTTTTGTTTAGCTTTATGACAAACATAGACGGATGGCCTAAACTTGAGTCCTAACGTTCACATTAATAATACATAGAGAATGATTCTAATACAAATAAACCAACCTGCAATTTAACTGAACCAATTGAATCAATCTTCCTTTGGTTATTACATCCTATATAACATAATAAAGAAGAAGAAGAAAATTAAATCACAATTAAGAGAGGAAATGACTTCATATACATATATAAGGTAGGTTAAAAGAGAATTAAGGTACATAACACATTGCAAAATTGGAGAGATAGTTGCATTATAACAAAAAGAAAAAAAAAAGAGAAAGAAAGGAAAGAGAGAAAGAGCATGAAGAAGAAGAGAGAAAAGGAAGATGTTAGAAATTATAATTCACATATTAACAATAAATTAGCATTAAACCCTTAACATGGGCATTTTCCAGTATTCCTTAGAACAGTAAAGTGGAAGTGTACCTAAAGGATTAAACATTGGGAATAATTAAAGAAACAACCTGTATTGATCTCTGATCTTCCTATGTAGAGCACCTTAGATTCCTTCTTGATTTTCCTTCCTGATGGACATAGAGACAAAGGAATTGGAACAATGAGCGTGCTCATAGATGGGGACCATGACCCCTTTATGTAACTGCGATAGTTACTTTTTCTAAGTTTCAATAATTATAATTTGGCCCCTTCAACAAATTAAATTATTGCTGGTCTCTACACAATAAACTTTTCATGACATATATTTCCTTAGCCACATTTACTTAATAGTCACTTTATAATTGACTTATAAAATATAATGACCCTAACATATTTAATGATTTGTTTTATATATATATGAATGATCCAAAATTACTAACAATCTCCTACTGGTCACAAATATATATATCCTTACAAATGTGTTAGACTTTATGAGCTCAAAATTGCCATTATATATCTTGAGCATATTCAAAAGTCTCTTCCATTGATTATATCCTCATGTAGAACCACAATAGATTTCATCAAATCAATTGCAAGAAACATGACAATGATCATTAATGTTGACAGAACCAAATCACATGGATTCATCATGAAATTTACGTGAAGGTGAGCTATACACATCTATTTTCAATTGGTCCTTACTTTATCTTAATGAGATTAAGATGATAACCTTATCGTACATAGTGTAATTTCTGAGTAATAAAGAAAAATGTATGCATACATGAAAATCAAACATAGAACACAAACACACAAAAATATTACTAACTCCCACTGAACCAAAGATTCCTCAAACTGTAAAACACACATATGAGCAATATGCTCATGAAAGACCTTGCGTGTTAGAGCCTTATTAAGAGGATATACCATCAAGGAGTTTGTCCCTGAGTGTTATATGGAAATCCATCCACTATGTACTCTTTTTTTAAGAACTGATTTGATGTCACAATATAACCTAAGTGGACTTTCAACTCCTTTCATAATACGCAACCATGTGACAAAAATCAACCATGTACCCTGATTTGATGCCTCATAGGATGTTACAAATTTTGCAATTATAGTGGATAAAGCCATAAGGGTTTGCTTGGTATTGAGCCAAGAAACCACACCACCCGCTTGCATGAAAATGTAACATGAAGTGGATCTTATACTACATTGGCATCTTGCAAAATTGTTGGAATACGTTATGATCTCTAACTGGTCTGACCCTATATACGTGAGCTTATAAACCTTTGTTTTCTTGAAAAAAAACTCATAACTTTATTAGCTACTTTCTAAAGATCCATTCATAAATTGCTTAAATATCTAGCTAAAACCCCCTAACTATATATGATATATCCGGATGCTACATACTTGGACATACATCAAACTCCATACCACTGAAACAAAGGGAATCTTCTACATTTCTTGAGTTTCTAAATTTCCTTTTGGGCATTGATTGAGACTGAACTCGTCTCCCTTAGAAACTAGAGAATCCCTTGATTTATTATCCTTCACACTAAAAGTCTTATGTATCTTATCAACATACAAAGCCCTTCCTTTTGAGTATAGCACTTTGCCACAATACAAACTTTATACACCTTTATATTACCAATAGAATCTCTTTTGGTCTTAAATATTCACTTATTACCAATGGGTTTATACCTTCTAGTAATGGGACAAGTTTTCAAACCTTATTGTCTTGCATACATATATACTCCTTGTGAAACATAGGTTCTTGAGGATCTTGAGTTTGTTTTTATAGATATTTTGAACTTGTTAGAGGTTCTAAACTTGCTTCATCATAAAGAACTTTATGAATCAATTCACTTTCATTTATTCTTCCTCTAACCTTATTCTTCCCCCCAAACTCAATATCCTTAAAGAATATTATGCTTAGTATCATGCAATTCCATATTCTTGGATTCACAATAGGAAGTCACCGTATAATAAATACATATATTATTATTTTCCAAAAGTGAATTGGTTTCAACAAAACTTGAATTTTAAAACAAACTGAATTCATTATTTTCAAGCTAACATAATTAACAAAATTTGTCCAAATAAACAAATGAAATCAAATTCCGCCTAAATGACGACACAACTGAAGTGTTTTTCAAATTCAAAAATAGAAAATCAGTACATAATAATAATCTAAAACATCCTATGACTTTCATTTCTACCAATTTGACATCTCCAAATAGATCCGTCTTTCAGAATCAATTGTCTTTTGGTAGACTAGGTAACCCTTTCTCTGCATGCCAAGCATGATATTTCACACAATCCTTCTTTATGTATCCAACTTTATTGCAAAAGAAACATTTATAACATTGTTTTTGTTTCTTTTGTAATGGACCTTTAGCAGCATCATTCTTAGGATTCTCAACTTTCTTCCTTTTACCCTTGTCATTAGGGTATTAGTTAAGTGAGAACTTTTAGTCTTTTCTTGCTTCAGTCTCTCCTCTTCTTGAGTCCTTAAGAGAATGAAGTTTTTCAATCATTAACACGAGGTCAAGATCTATGCAGCCAAGAACTATCTCTATGTTATCTTTCCAATCCTTAAAATTTCTACCATTGAGGACCAGAACTGAATGTAAGTTGGCAGATATAGAAGCCACCGTAATTGTATTTTATACAAGAGAAACAAAGGAATTAAGCTCACACCGTAAAATTAATAATTATATAAATATAATTCAAATAATGGTCTATCCTATCTCAAGACATCCAATGTCCCATCAATATCATATCTTTTGACAATAATATTAATTGCTAGAGGTATCTTGGTGTAATGATCAACACTGATAATAAGAACATGTCTAATAACAAACCTATCTTTAGATTGATTTTATTATTGACACATAAAACATTATAATTATCACATGTTACCATCACATGGGCGTATACAATCAAACCAAATATTAATCTTCATTTGGACCAACCAATACTCGCATGAATATACATGCATTAACAGGAACATTTATAATTTCTTTATGAACTACTAAAGATAAAGGAGACTAACTTTGGTGATTTGTTAATTATCAATAGCTCATTTAAAAATTATAAACAAGACCAAAATTAAATTTTATTTATTCAAAATTAATTATTAATTTTATTTTACTTTATTTCAAAATATTTTAATTTTACTTCTTTATTTTGATCACTAATGGACATGTAATGTGTATCCAAACTAGGTGTAACTGCATGTGTCAACACTACTACATTGAGCTCGTCCTAGAAAGGCCACCATGTGTCAAACATGTCTAGCCCAACCACATGTCCTTGTGCCAGCAACCGCCATGATCGAGATTTATTTCGTTATGAGTTTCAATAATTATAATTTGGCCTCTTTAATAAATTAAATTATTGTTGGTCTCTACATAATAAATATTTCATTACATATATGACCTTAGTTACATTTACTTAATTAGATCAATTTATAGTTGACTAATAAAATATAATAATCCTAACACATTTAATTATTTATTATATATATAATGAGTTAAAATTCGTAACAAAAGAAACTATATTTTGTTAATGGAGAAAACAAAGACTGAAAAATTACATGCATGTGAATGTAATTCATAAATAAGAAAACTTTATCTGAGAATAATAAACAAACACCTAGGATCCATTCATAAATAAGAAAACTTTATCTGAGAATAATAAACAAACACCTAGGATCCCTAAGCGAGAACAAAATGCTACAGAAGTAGAAAATAACAAAAATGAAAGTAGAACTCAAATTCACTTGTATTCCTAATAATTTCTTTGTAAAGTGTGCATCATTTTCATATTCAAGTGAAAACATATTTTTCACAAGAACTAGCTCACTAGTGACACTTATTTGGTTTTATTATTAAGACAAACTATTGTTGAATCTTTTAACTCCTTATTATAAAATAAAAATTATAATAAAAGTAAATGTGCAACTTTTTCTATTTAAAAGAACGCCCCTGATCAATTTAACTCCATCAATTTAACTTAAATCGTGAGATTTAAAAACACGTCCATGTTCAATTTAACTTGATCCATCTAACTTAAATTAAATTGTAAGAAATTGATGCAGCTAGAAAAAAAAATCATGATGCTATTCCAATACATTTATTATTTACACGCATATAATAGTGGAGACAAGTGTTCCGTGTTCTCATCCCCTTACGCGCTACAGACCCACGAAACTTGCGCATGTTGGAACATAAAGCAGAATCCGTGTGGGGTCGAACGTATCTTGAATTCGTTATGTTCAGCGGCGAAACTCTGAGAATCCTCAAAACCATTGTTGAATTAAGGTTGGAAGGCCCTGCTACTTGCCACGTTAATTCTTCCTTTGTTTATTTGTTTTTTCCCATACCTTATCCCACTTACAGGCCATAATTAAAGGTGTTTTTGTCCCTTCCTTGAAGACTTCCATGTGAATAAAGGTATGGCGGAGACAACTGTTCAAGTTCCTTTCTCATTCAAGGGTGTTTTTCTTTTTTTTTTTATTATTAATTTTTTTTATCGCCAGTGATTTAAGGTTGTGCTTCTAGGAGACAGCAGTCATTGTAGAGGATTGAAAAATTTATCTTTGTGTTAAATATCTTTTTGTCTCTTGACTTTCAGTGAAAATTTGAATTAATCTCTTTTCAAAACTTTGACCAAATTTAGTTTCCTAACTTTATAACTTTATAAATATATGAATTTAGTTTTTTTAACTAAATTTTGTTAGATTTATTTAATGTTTCAAGGGCGTTTAGTATTTGGATTGTTTAACTGTTTGACACATCTTTGTTTTAATATTAACTAAGAAACGCATTTCAAACATCAAATAAAGTTAACAAAATTTGATTAAAATGACTAAATTCATACATTTATAAAATAGGAGAACTAAATTAGGTCAAAGTTTTAAAGATGAACTTATTCCAATTTTCAAAAATTAAAAAATTAAAAATATATTTAACTTTTTATTTTTTAAAACTTTTATTTTTATACTTAGAGACTATTACAGTCTCTAAGTTTAAGACTCTAATATTGTTCACCGTTATTAGATTATTTTCACAAGTTGTTCCTTATACTTATCTAAAATATTCTTACTAACAAATGATATAACAAATTATAAGAGGATAACATGAGTAATTTATCATAGATTGAGTTTAAAAGAAATTAGCTTATCGAGTTAAAAATTTCACAATCTAACTCAAGTTATCAGAAATTAATAAATTAATGATTCGATCTATTTAAAAACATTTTATTATTTTGATATATTTTATTAGATTTTTTTTTATAATCATATTGTTCACTTATTTTATCAAATATTATCGCAAATATAATATATAAAGATAATAATTAAAAACTAAACTGTCAATTTATATAATTTTAACTATATAAATATTTAAACTATTTAAATATTATTATCAATATTATAATATTTAAAAGTATAAAATTGTCAACCTACATAATTAAAAATAGTAAATAATTATAATAAAAAAACTTATAAAAAAATAAAAAATATAATAAAAAGTTATTGTTAATAGATTATGAGTCAAGCCGTTCGAACCTGTTTAATTTATGAGTTAAGTTAACTAATTTTAGTTTAACCTATATTTTAAAAAACTGATTTTTTTTAATCTAAACCTAATTCGAAGTCGTGTGAATTGATTCACGAGTTGGAACCATTTGACATATTTAACAAACTATATGTAAAATGTTATTTCGTGGTGATTTCATGATTAACTATATTTTTTTTATCATTTACTTACATGTTTTATACGGTTTTTATAAAATAAAAAAGGAAATAGGTATATAGTTTAAAAGTAAAATAATTCTGAAAATGGTCTAAGAACAAAAAAATATACTTTATCTAATAATTTAAGAAAAAATTTAGTATCTTATAACGAGTGAAAAAAAAAAGTGTATAATTGTTCTCAATCTAAGGTTTTAAATCCATATATTTTATAGATATCTCTTCCTTATATTGCTTTTTGTTGTTTTTTTCAAATAATCAGATTATTTATACCTTGTTCTTTGTATTAAGGTTAAGGGTATACAAATTACACTTTTTATGTTTGCTTGGTCACATTTTTTTCTTAGGTTTGTTAGTTTGCTTTCTTAATCATTTAGTTTTCCTTGTCTGGTGGTCACCTGTTAAAGATACTCTGATATTTAAGTTAGTGTACAGTTAAGACAAAACTAAATAAATGTAATATATTTAAAAGTAGTAAATGTCTTGCCTATAGCAAAGTTAAATAAATATAGTATGTTCAAAAGTAGTAAATGTCTTACCTATACACGATATTTGTAGGCCTTTTAATAGGCATTTTACCTTAATAAGAATTCAATTATCATATTTTAATCTTGTTTACCATTATAATCTCATAGTTAATTACCAAATTTCTTTCTTAACGACTAATCAACCATGAGATTTACATCAAGATGCTTACAAATTCGCGTGTCGAAGTATTCTACCAAGAAGACAAGGGCTTTATGCTAAGATGCTTACAAGCTCGCAATGATTGACCATTCGTCTTTTCATATTTTTTTGAGTATTTATTAATTTTGACTTTTAAACATTGACATTTTGTTTCTTAACATTTTTTTGGAGAGTATTTTCCTTAGGAAAACGATGGAGAGTGGGCATTGTTATGATGATAAAATTCCACTCGAATTCTTCAAAGTTTTTATAATCATCAAAGGTTTTAATATATTATTGTGCAATCTTTCGTGCTTCACAAAACTAACCAACATTTACTTTGCTATTTCACCCTTTATATGAATACCCCTCAAGCCCCCAAAGTTGAAGCATTCACTACTATAAAAATAGTGTATAACGTCACGCGTTCAACGTCCAACCATTGAATAACCAACGTTAAAAATGACCAATGACATTTTTGTAAATAAAAGTTCAATTAAGACGTCAGACTAGGACTTAGACTAGTCCGATGTCAATTGGTTATAAGACATCAGATATTGAGAAGTTTGACGTCCTATTAGGTAAATTTCGTGAAAATTTTTGGCACAAAGGTTAAAATGTACTTCCATACGTCGAATGCCCTAGAATTAGACGTCAAAAGGTTCGTTGAATTCCCTAGAATCAGATACTATATGTTAGTGAGTTGAATAAAAATTTGGGCGGGAGGATGAAAATTCTTTCACTTTATCTTAGCGTGAGACCCTATTCTCTGCTCAAACTTTTCTCGAACGAAGTTTGGCGACCATCACATGTAATCTATCTTTCATTTTATAAAAATGCATGTTGATTTACTACTATAGGTTTGATTTTCGTTTGTTTTGACCAAATGTTTTCGTGTTCTTCTCCTTCATATGTGCATTTTGCTTTCTCTCTCACTGGCAACAACGCTTTATTCTGACGAACCCATATTTTTAAAGGTTAGTTTTCATTTTCATTTTCAAGAACTTGTTTGTTGAACTTGTTTGTTATTCTTGTTTGTTGTTCATACTACACTACACATTTTATATCCAAACTTTAGAAAATAAGAGTATACTGAAAACAACTCCAAATGACTTGAAAATTTGTTCAAATTCTAATTATGTGAAATATTTTTTCAAAGTTTGAAGAAAACAGAAAAAAATGATGAAAAATAGGAAACAACATTTGTTTTGAAAATCTAGAAGGAACAGCTAGCTATGCGGGCTGCCACGTGATTGGAAATTTTTTTCTACTCAAAATCCATATATAATAATAGCAAATTGGTCAACCAGAGCAAATGTTATGATCATTTGAAGATCTATTGCAGTTCACTTTCTAAATAATTTTTATACTTCACAAAGACCCAAAGTAAGAGTTCGTAGTGTTTTTTCCTAAAACTAAGGGTTTGAGGAGTGGTAAAAAAAATACAACCAAAACCAATAACCATAGTTTTCAAAACCAAAAATCACAAGTTAATACTACTATTGTCATAGCTTTTGTGTTTTTGCTTATAGTTCATAGTTCATAATTCATAGTTCATGCTTTATAAAATACCAAAAACTAGACTACATTTGTTGTTTTTCTGCTTTTCAGATCTCATAGAGTTTTTATAATGGATCACAATTAATTAAAAAAAAAACAAAAAAGTTTATTAACGTCGGACAATGACAAAATTCAACCATTGACGTCAAATTTTTTAAATCTGACGTCAATTTAACGTCTCCTAATATAACGTCGATATTTTTTATGCGTTAAAGGCCAAGAAACATAAATGTGATAACCCTTTTTTGCACTAGTGATTTTGTTGAGATTGTTGACAACACAATATCTATATCACTCTGGTTTTTAATGAGGACAACACATTTTTAATAACACATATGTTGTTGATGCTTTACATGTTTTGTGCATATTGTTTGATATCTGGTTGAACATGCTCTTGTGTGTAAAATGATGTGTGAATGCGTATTTACTGAGCTTATATATGTTACATCATATCTGGTTGCATTACACATGTTTTGAAAGATGAAAACTACATGCACTTTTATGAACTTACACTGTGTGGCATAACTGCAAGTTGTAAGTCGACTTCATTATGGGGGAAATCGAATTAAGCTCGTGACTATGCACAAATTTTGTGAAACAATGCTATGTGAGATTTTGTAAAGGAAAGAATTTCAAAATGATCTGACTTGTTATAGTCGACTATATGTGTCATGCATTCGACTGTATTAGTTGCTTGATTTGAAATTTTGTTGTGCTCATGAATAATAATGACTATATTTTTAAAAGTTAGTTGAGCAAGGAATGATAGTCAACTGCTTTGACTATGGAATTAATTGGTTTGATTGAAACACTGCTATTGGGTCTTAATTGTTATAACTGATTTAATTTAGTCGATTGTATTAGTAGTGTAATCGAGTGTAGGAGCGTCTGTTTTATAGAAATCTATAAATAGACGAGACCTGAGTTGTTCCAGAGAACTTTTGAAAATCTAACACTTTCATATTCTGTTTTAGATTGTTCTTTAAAGGAATTGAGCTCCAAGAACTCATCAAGAAGACGGTTGTGATCTTTCTTTGAGGAGTTTCTGAAGGAGAATTATGTTGCACACACTGCTTGATCAATATCTACAAATTAAGCTGCTTCTGGGGTGATCAAGATTCTTGTTGGCATCCGTGGTGATTGTTGTTACCTGGTATGACTACAGGGGTTGGACTCGTGGAGTCTGGTACACTTTGAGGATTGTTCAAAGTGGGTTGCGGATTGCAGAAGAGGGAATATCTTGCTGCAAGTATTGCTGCATTGTCGCTGCCTATATTTTGGTTAGAGGGTTAGAGAGGTGTTTTATATTTTTGACGTGGAGGTCTTCTATAAAAGCCTTGTTGTAAAAACCTTGACCATTATAGTGCATTTGCTTCTTGGTATTGGAAGGACACTGGATGTAGGCATTGAGGCTGAACCAGTATAAAAACCTGCGTTTGAATTCTCTATCCCTACTCTTTTACATTCAGTCGACTTTACAATTCTTGTAGTCAACTTCGTTTTTCCGCTGCACTTAATTTTCTATTACTCGCGATTCAAGAAAGTTTGTAAAGTTTTGTAAAGATTGCGAAAAGATTCTGATTTTGAAAACTCACCAATTCATCCCCTTTTGGTGTTAAAACGAAGCCTACCCGTTTCTCAACAGATTCTACTTATAATGCGAGGGTTTTAACTTTTAGTACGGGTTCTTAGCTTGGCCATGGAGGGGTTTTGCTCATGAATTTTTGTGACGTTTCCAAATTGGTGATTCTTCGTTGAGATTTCCGGATGCTTTTTTTAAGGTTCACATTGCCCCGAGAGCTATGCCTATCAGAGTGATGTGACACGTCGCCGGTCTAGATCGATAGATCTAGTTCAATCCAAGGATCGATGTTATGTGACTATTATGTTGGCTCCCTATCTCTGACAAATCCTTAAGGCTTATCATTCCACTCAATTGTGGGATGATATATTTAGTGAGTAGTTTTCTCATCTTCTGAGTAGGTTGTTTGGTTTTTAAATTAACTAAATGTTTGATTTTATTTTAGATATCATGGCTTCCAGTAGTGGTGCCACCAAGGTTTGTAGTCTGTTTACAAAATTTTGCTCACAAGTTGTGAGGACGAGTGAGCAACCACAACTTGAAATTGATTTGGAACGTTGTCATCATGGTTGTTGTTCCTATTCAGATTGTGTAAAATGTTGACACCGGTCACCCTCCTCTGGATAGGAAATAGAAAAGAAAAGACAAGGGCGTGGCTCCATAAGAAAGACAACTCTTCATCTGACCGCTTGGGCGAGCAAGGGAAGAAGGATGGGGACAAGTCTTTTCCTCATTATAATGGCATCTTCGGGACCAAGGTGTGCTTGGGTGAGAAGTTTTCTTTTAGCCTGACATCTGTCAAGCGAGAGTTGTACAAAACTGAATGGTGTTAGACATTAATGAAGTAATTGGCATGCAGGAAGATGACTGTTTGGCCAAAGAGTTGGAAGAGTCCAAGAGTCTTAGGCCAATTGAAGGACAAAAAAAAACTGTAGATAAATTAGCCAAGGATTTGGAGGAGGTTGAGTGCGGTTGTCGGAGCAACATCAACTTGGATTTAAGAAGGCCTTGAAGCAAGTAGCCTACTTCTATAAGACTCCTTTGGACGAAGGGAAGTTTGACGTTGGTAAGGACTTCTACCAGGGGAAGTTGATTCTAGTGACATATTTTCCTACTGAAGAGTCGGGCAATAAGAATACTGATGGAAGGAAATAGTACCTTAGGTTTTTACTTTTTTATTTCTTTTTCTTTTTTATTATTGGTTGGGCTATTATTAGTGCTAGGTAGTAGCACAAGTTTTTGTTTTTTAAACAAATCACAACTGATGTAACTAGCCCCTTTTTGTTATTATTGGCCATCCATTTCACTCTTCATTGTTGTTTATGCTCTCCGTTTTTTAATGTTCTTATTTACTTGCTTGTTATGATCATTCACCTTTACACGTCCATGACTTTATGAATTGTCTTAATTACTTTTGAGAAAGGTTTCGATGAACACGCCCTTGGCCGATCGTACTACTACTTAGAGGGGTTCCTAAGAATAAGCCCTAGACCAAATGAATTAATAAAACGCCAGGTGGGGCCTCTAGTAGATGATCCCTTACCCTTGACAACAAAAAATTTACATTGAGAACTTTGTTTTATTTGATGATGGTGCATCGTTAAAACCACCTTGGTCAAAACCCAACTTAGGAGAAAATACTGATAGTAGGAAGGAGTGCACCAACATACAAAAAGGTTAACTGAAATAAAATTTCAAGTGTTTAAGTGCTCTAGTCAGTTCACGTTATTTGCCAAGTTTTCATTTATTACGGTAAGAGCCTTCCCAATTTGCTCCAAATGTTTCCTCGCTCAGGTCTTTCATGGCCTCTACGTTCTTCCTCCATACTAGATCTACTTTGAGAAAATTTCTAGGTTTGACTTTTGGATTGTATCTTTGCGCCATCATCCTTTTGTAGGCTTCTTCCTTCATTTTGGAATTATCTCTCAACTCTTGTGCTAAAGTCCAAGTCGATTCTTAAACATTCGTCATTAAAGTTCATGTCTTGGATTTGCCTTCGTACAATCTGTTCACTTTCTTCAATAGGGAGCATTGCATCAAACCCAAACGTCAAGTTGAAAGTTGATTTTCCGGTGTGCACTAGTATGCCCATAGGACGTCCAGAAGTTCCTCAACCTAGGTTCCTTTGGGTTTCCTACCCTTCGCTTCAATTTTGACACCACCACTTTATTTGCAACATCTACTTGGTCGTTCACCTAAGGATGGTCTATCGAGCTTATGACACGCTTTATGCCCAGTCCTTCTTAAAATTCCCTTAGCCTTTTATTAGTGAATTGCATAACTGTTATCCATGATTATGGTCTTTGGTGGACTAAATTAGCAAATCAAATTCTTCTAGATGAACGTCTTTACTCGCTTAGCTTTGATTGTTGCGAAGGCTTCTATCTCTACTCATTTGGTGAAATAGTCCACCGCTATGAGTATAAACCTTTTCTACGCTAACGCTGGAGGGAAAGGACTTATAATATCAATCTCCCATTCTGCAAATGGTCACGATGATGTGAGTTGATGTAGTTGGTTGGTTGGTTGATGCATGCCATTTTCGGGCGCTTGACACCATTCACATTTCTTGACATATTTCATGGTGTATATTTTCAAGGTTGACCAATAATAACTTGCTCTCATCACACAGGCCACCATTTCTTTATGATCGGAGCGCATTCCACAAACAATGTCATGTACTTCTCTCATGACATACTTAACCTCACTTATCGACATGCATTTCAACATGGGCTTAGAGAATTCTTGTTGAAACAAATCCTCACTTATTATTATTAATTGTGTGTCATGCCTAACTTCTATAAGTTTAACAAATTCAATTTCATGTAGTTAGTCTGATGCGAAAGTGCATGTCTAGAGAGAGATTATTCTAATGACAATTAAAAATGGAAGGAATTAAAATTGGATAAGAGAAGAGAGAAGGGAAACTTATGTGTTGTAGACACGCCACTTGAAAAGGATTCCAAGATAAGTGTCGGGATTTGTATCACCACTTGATTTGCTCAAGATAAGATCCTCAAAATTTACTAAGAGACAGATCACTATCTCCAAGAAGAAATGCAAATTTGCAATTCACTCTTAAAAACTCATTCCACTAGTAAAAAATTGGGATTATACAGCGCACATTATGCCACGGTTCACCAGAAACCACAGCATAATGCTGCGCAGTGACAGTTTTGTAAATAAATCGAAATTATATGTCGCGGTTCCACCCTTAACCGCGACATATACCCCAATCAACCATCACCTTTGACGCCACGTCAGAAAAAAAATTTAATAACAGGGGTATATGCCGTGGTTGCTCAGAGAACCGCGACATATACCCTTGTCACCTTCTGACATTCCCCATCAGTCATCCCCTGCAATAAATTGGCAGGGGAATATGCCGCGGTTGGACAGAGAACCGCGGCCTATTCCCCTGCCAATTTATTGTAGGAACTGACTGAGGCGGGGAATTTCAGAAGTTGGAGGGGTATATGCTGCGGTTCTCTAAGCAACCGCAGCATATACCCCTGTCACCTTCTGACATTCCCCATCAGTCAGCCCCTGCAATAAATTGGCAGGGGAATATGCCGCGGTTGGACAGAGAACCGCGGCCTATTCCCCTGCCAATTTATTGCAGGAACTAACTAAGGCGGGGAATTTCAGAAGTTGCAGGGGTATATGCCGCAGTTGCTCAGAGAACCGCGACATATACCCTTGTTATTTCTGAAATTCCCCGCCTTAGTCAGTTGGGGGATAAATTTTAAAATTTTAGGAATAGGCCGTGGTTGCCAAACGAACCGCGGCATAAGGTTTCAAAAAAAATTTCAAAAATTCCATTTCAATTTTTTTTTTCACTAGAGTAGGTAGTGGGTCCATTCATAACTGCGGCCTATTGGTAGATATGACAGCAGTTTGTTGTAGAACCGCGATAGTATATCTTAATTAGGTTAAAAAAAATTTGAACAGTTTAGTCTTCCACGCGAAACAGTTTCTGAAAACCAAACTCTCGAAGCTTTCTCGTCTCCGTCAGCCTCCGCCGTTCTTCTGCGAACTTTCCTCCCTCCGGCGTGCCATTCCTTCGTCTGCCGCGTTCTCCGCCGCACCGCTGCTTCTCTGTCGCACCGCTGCTTCTCCGCCGCCCCGCTCCTTCTTTGCCGCGCCCTTCTTCTCCTGCCGTGCCAAAATTCTTTGCGAAGAGAACCATAAGCAGGTATGAGAGCTAACCTGTTTTGATGTCTGATTGCTTGTGATGAATATTCTTTAATTGATTTCAATTAGTTTTATGCATGATAGGTGATTGTGTGAGTGTGTGAGTGAGGAACAAAATTACCCATTTGCTATTTAGGCTCTGCATGATAGTTTGATTATATGAAATTGCTATTTTGACTGTGCATGAGAGACTAAGCTACAACCATGAAATTCCCAAATACTTTAGGTATAATTGAAAACAAATAAGCTGGGATTTTGACATTATTTGCCATTATATTAGGTAGCGCTTTAATCAAAGAAAAGGTGGAAAAGGAATTTGAAAGGCAAAAGTTGCTTCTGATATGAGAGAACATATAAATTAGTGAGTAAGTTATCAAAAAGAGGGGTTTGAACAATTCTGCAATGAGATGACCTTTTACACAATCCACCGTACATAAAAGACAAAGGGCTCATTGCCCAATTCCTATAAACTACGAAAATAGTTGTCCCACAACTTGTCCATGGAATAAAGGGCTCATTTCCCACAACTTGCAGAGTTTTTTCATACTGTAAGATTATTTGTTGCATAAAATCTGACCAGTTTAATTTAGTCTTCCCTAAGGTACACATTTATTAAAGAAAAAGATTTTATAATTAAAAAGTAACAGTTAAATCATTTAAGAAAATAATATTTTTTAGGAGACATATAACAAATAATTAGAGAACCTACTACCAAATAATATTTTTCTATAACCAAATTCGCATTCCTAGGCAGAGAAAAATATTCGGAAAAATAGTACAAATTTCAAAAATACTCGGAAAAGTATTAGGCCATTTTTATGATATTTATTAAAAAATATATATTTTGAAATCTATACCTAATTTTCATTTTTTAAGAATGTTAGTATTTATTTGTAGATTTATAAGTAAGNATATTTTTGAAAGTTCTCATATGTAATTATCATATGTAATTATGTATGATTGTATGACTCAATTGATTGTATGATAGAATTGATAATTTTATATAGAAAATTGTATAATTGTAATTTTGTAAAATTTAGGAATCGATCGAAATTGGATTAATTTACCACGTATTAGTGCTGAGTACGAGAGAGGTGTAGAGGAATTTATACAATTTGCGCAACGTAATGAGGGTAGAAGTGATGATGAAGTGAAGTTCAGATGTCCTTGTGTGAACTGTTTGAATGGGAGAAAGTTGAACGCAACCCAAATTAGAGAACATCTTATATGTGATGGTTTCCTAAGATGCTATACAACATGGATATGGCACGGCGAAGAAATACACTTTCTAACTGACTCGCAAACTGAAAATGTTACTGATTCCACCATGGAAGAAGATCGACCGGATGAAGACAAATTAGAGGACATGATCGGCGATGTTGGCGCAGAAAATTTTGCCAAAGCTCATGTGTATGAGACAATGTCGACTGATGTGGAAACACCTTTGTATGTCGGTTCAACTAAGTTCACACTTTTGTCAGCTGTCTTAAGGCTCATGAATTTGAAGGCGAGCAATGGATGGACTTATAAGAGTTTTACAAAATTATTGACGTTGTTGAATAAAATGTTGCCAGATGGAAATACACTACCCACTCGTAATTATGAGGCGAAGAAAATTCTTTGTCCAATGGGTATGGAGTATAAAAGGATACATGCTTGTCCCAATGACTGCATTTTATATAGAAAAGAGTTTGAATTTTTGACAAAGTGTCCAAAATGTGGCTTATCACGATACAAGT
>NW_014543610.1:171081-175082 GCF_000741045.1 Vigna radiata var. radiata | reverse complement strand
GGTGTATCTGCGTCATCGGAGATTTCTAAAACGTAATCATCCATATCGAAGGTTAAAAAAAGCATTCAATGGAGATCAAGAGAGGGACGAAGCACTAAATCCACTTACTGNCCTTCAAGTTCTTGAAAAAGTTAATAAAATACATCATGTATTTGGGAAAACATCCAAGAAGTCATCTGTAACGACCCCTTGGAAGAAGAAATAAATATTCTTTGATCTTCCATATTGGTCAAAGTTAGATGTTCGACATTGCATAGATGTGATGCATGTAGAAAAGAATGTGTGTGATAGCTTGATTGGTACACTACTCAACATTCAGGGAAAGAAAAAAGATGGAGTGAATGCTCGTTTGGATTTGGTTGACATGAATATCCGAGAAGAGTTGGCACCCAAGGAGATTGGTAAACGTACTTATTTGCCCCCTGCATGTTACACAATGTCTAGACAAGAGAAGATAAGTTTTTGTCTTTGTTTAAAGAGTATCAAAGTACCACAAGGATACTCTTCAAATATGAAGAGTTTAATGTCGATGCAGGACTTAAAGCTTGTTGGCATGAAGTCTCACGATTTTCACGTCTTAATGCAACAGTTGTTACCGGTGGCTATTCGTGGAATTTTGCCCAAAAATGTTAGGCAAACCATAAACAGGTTGTGTTCATTTTTCTCGTCAATATGTAGTAAAGCCATCGATCCTACAAAGTTAGATGAACTTCAAGGCGAGATTGTTATCATCTTGTGTCAATTAGAGATGTTTTTCCCTCCATCTTTTTTTGACATCATGGTACATTTACTTNTTCATTTGGTTAGAGAAATCAAGTTGTGCGGACCGGTATACTTAAGATGGATGTATCCTATTGAGCGTTATATGAAGATTTTGGAAGGGTACGTTAAAAATCCACATCGTCCTGAAGGTTCGATGATTGAAAGGTATATTGCTGAAGAAAGTATCGAGTTTTGTTCAGATTACATGACATCAACGAATCCAATAGGAGTTCCTCGCACATCATGGTTGAATAAATTTTCTACAAGTAAAAGCATCCGAGGTGTGAATGTGGTGACAAAAGATCGTGAAGAATTGTTGCAAGCGCATCTTTATATATTGAACAACACAGATGAGGTGATCCCTTTTTTGGAAGCACANAAAGCCATTGTTAAGAATAAAAATCCAAGACAATCAGAGAAATGAAAGTTGATGGAGCATAACAAAACATTTATGTCTTGGTTCAAATCTGAAATTGACAAAGAGCCACATTCTTCTNAAACTTTATTGTGGCTTGCAAATGGTTTGAAGTTTGGTGTTGTGTGTTGTACAGGTTATGAAGTCAATAATTGCACATTCTATACGAAGACTTTGGATGATAAAAGCACTGTACAAAATAGTGGAGTCAGTTTAGAAGCCGAGTCACTTCAATTTTCCACATCAAAAGATCAATCTCCTGTAATTGGATCAATGAGATATTATGGTATAATAGAAGAGATATGGGAGGTTGATTACACCAAGTTTTTTGGTCCATTGTTCAAATGTAAGTGGTTTGACAATAAGAATGATGTGAAAATAGATGAATCGGGTATGACACTGGTTGATTTTCGAAAGGTTGGTTACCGAGACGAACCGTTTATCATGGTACATCAAGCATCTCAGGTTTTTTATGTCAAAGATCCTGCGTCTGACCATTGGTATGTCGCTCTTCGAGGCAAAAAACAAATTGAAGTTAACGAAGACAATCTGATTAATATTCATATTGCTGACAACCATTCATTTCAAACTACAACAAATTTGGATGACCAATCTCTAGTTGACGACAATGTACATGCAATTTGGTCAGATCATGATGAGGGAATATACATATGATGAATCCATATCTTTATGTATGAATTTTCAATTTCTGTATAAGTATTTTATTAATATCACATAAGTTTTCCTTTTATACATTTCCTATGATTACTATTACATGTTTTGTTAAATTATATGATATTACATAAGTCTTTTATTAATATTTCATGGTTTTATTTATTTTGACAGATATATGGCTGATCATCCACATTCTTCAGGGGATGAGGCTCCCCCTACCAGATCCACTAGAGGACCCACTAGGATGAAACAACTTTTGATCAGAAAAAATAGTGGTGAAAGAACTTCGGTGAATGTGAACGTCATCACGGGTGTGGCAACTGGCCCCTACGCAGATGACTTCCGATCATACCTTGGAGCAGTGACACGTGATAGGATTGGTATTCTCACTCCATCTTTTGATCATGTGTCCGAGGTTGATCGGAACATTATATGGAACGATATATTGGTAAGTTAGTTAATATCATTTGAATTAAAATTTGTTTATATTGATAATTTTGTACTGATATAACTTTATTATGTTTATTTCAGCTGACATTTGACATTCCAAATGTCGCAACACTTAGAAATAAGTGTTTGTCAACTGTTGCTGAAAACTTCAGAAACTTTAAAAGTAAGTTAACATCAAGATACATCTTTGGACACTTTAAACATAAGTCTCCATGTAATTCATATAAGTCCATTGATGAGGAGACTTGGCGGCTTTTTAAAGAGAGTTGGATGTCGGAGGAATGGCAGGTTAGTATAGTTGATATTATTCAATTCCTCATTAACAAATATATATCATATNAACTAATTAATTAATGTGTATGTGACAGGCAATTAGAAGCAAAGCACAAGGAACAAGTGCTCATAACAAAAGCCCCCACCTATTATCTCGTGGTGGGTATAGGAAGCTTGAGGAGAAAATCCTCAAGCAAAAGGCAGATGCTACACCACCATCTCAGGGTGGTAGCCCCCCTCAGCCTCCTTCTCCACCGTCTAGACATGAGAAATGGAAGTTGGCTCGTATGAGACCATCGGGCACCTACTCTTCCGACACTGCACGGGGAATTTCTGAAAGAATTGTAAGTTATCATTGTTCCTAAAATAATAAGTATTGTCATTACACATACTACATTAAACTTTTAAAAGAATAATGGTGTTTTGTAATGTTACAGGACGCCTTGGTTGAGCTGAGCTCCCAAGGTCAATTCACTCCAGAGGGTCGCCAGGATATTCTTGCTGCTGCGAGTGGACGACCTGAGCACCTTGGACGTGTACGTGCTGCTGGTCCTGGAGTAGGAATTAAAGATTATTTTAGGAGCTCTTCTCGTCAGCCTTCATATGCATACATCGAAACACAAAGAGAAAGGATGACAGAAGAGATCACAAAAAAGGTCCGAGAAGACCTTAGAGAGGAGATCAGGGCCGAGATTAGATTAGAGATGAGGGCTGAATTCAGCGCCATGTTCCAGCAGCAGTTTGAGAGCTATGACATGCGCCCGGTGCCATCTCCTGTACAGGAACATGTTATGCCTCCCACAGGTAAACTTAATAAATATTTATGTTTAATTATTTCTATCTTTTGTATAATCTAACATTTACTCTAATAGGGAGAAGCGGGAAAGGAAGTTGTTTCGCACCAGCCGTCCCATGGGATGACATGGACGATGGTAGTCCATGTCTGCTATACATTTTAGAGGATACCGAGACGGTCCTAGTAGCTCGTGGAACACTGTTTAGGTCAACGACTGTTGTTCATGGTATGCAACTATTAGAGGATGAGGTGAAGGTCTTAGTGGACGAAATGACCATACCAGATGCCTCGGTTCCTCTGGCCACAGAAGAGATTTTCACTGTGGAACAAGCATTGAAGTCCTTTATCGCTTGGCCACAGAAGAGATTTTCACAGTTTCTGACCCCTCGGTATGAAATTCTTCTTTACACTTCTCAATTTTAAAGGTTATTGATGTCAAAACTTATCTTATTTTTTCATGTAACAACAGACGCAGGCACAGGAGAAGATTCCTCTATCTGAGGATGATCCTCTTGCTTCATTGCATCTACTTGCTGATATCCTTGAAGATAAGCCTTTGGAGGTTGAGTATGATGCTAATGTATTTGGGACAGGCTCTGAGGTCCCAATATACCTTCATAGCCAAGATGT
>NW_014543610.1:156484-170341 GCF_000741045.1 Vigna radiata var. radiata | reverse complement strand
TGACATATGCTAAAGCCATACTTTGTTATAGTTGTTTTATTTTAATGTTATTCACTAACTATTTACAATTGTGATGATATATTGTAGTGTAACAGACAAAATGGGTCATATGAGTGCGGATACTATGTAACGTATTGGATGACCCATATTGTTCGTTCTCACATCACAAGTCGCTGGGAAACGGCAATATTTAACTTTAACAAATTTTGATTTTTCCCAAATTTAGAATTCATATACACTAATTAATATGAATTGTCTTGTGCAGAAATTCAAGACTACTACACCAGTTCCTGAGAAGCCACTATTATTCGTGAGGAACACTGCTACGAAGTATATAGTTAGATTATACAATAGCTCTTAGTTATTAGATTTAAACATTGCATTTGATTAGATTGTATTTTATTAGACTTTGTACTTTATTTGATGTTGAAATACATTTGAACATGTGTTTGTTATGTTGAAATTGAATTTGTGTACATGTTTTTATATGCAGGTCTGTTTTTGTGGTAGTGGATATCACAAAAATAGACTTGCAATTTTAAAAAACTGCAGGGGATATCACAAATATAGTGCTCGTTTTTTTTTTTTTTTTTGCGGCATATTCCTGGGTCTTTTACCGCAGTTCTAATCGCGGCATATACTGGAACAATTTTTTTTTTTTTAAAAAAAAAGCGTTTAGGCAGCGGTTCCTTGTACAACCGCGGCATATTCCCCAACTTTTTTACCGCGGTTATAATCGTGGCCTAAAGTCTCTGACTTACTACAGCGGCTGAATATGCCGCGGTTCGTAAACCGCGACGTATAGTGAAAAATAACCGCAGTAATATCCCCTCGCTACACTAGTGTTCATTGAAAAGGTAAGTACAATAGGTTGCTTATATAGCTTTTAGGATGACTTAGGTGTAGAGTTTCAAGAGATGTGGGACTTGGAATGCTCCAAGGTCTGACCAGCAGCGTCCCTAGGTGCTTCATAGTCCCACATTGCTTAATTCTCTCATTCCAAAAGGGTTTATAAGCTTTTTAGCACTCCTAGAGTTCAAAAACGAAAACTAGTCATGACTACTTGCACTACAAGCAACGACAACCTATTTACTCTTCTTTTCTTTTAAGTCCAAGCTTTGTGAAATCCCACATTGCTTGTACTGTAGGGAAAAGAAGATTTTATAAGCGTTTTTCCTTCAACTAGAAAGGACGACAAAAACAAAAGAGGCAAATACAAGCCCATGAAACCTATTCTACTCTTTTTTTAAGCTTGTTATCACTTTGAAAACTCTTCATTGTTTCCCCATCTATGATCATATCATCCTCCCCAGGTTGGAGAGGATTCGACCTCGAATCTTGAAAAACCTGCAACAAAGAGATATTAGTGACTTATTTCGTGTATAAACCAAATGAAGTCCTCCTAGATCAAATGTCAACCTGCAGAAATCATCAAACATTTTGTGAATGAATTTATGATGACTAATCAATGTATATGAACAAGAAGAAAGTCTCCTTATATTTAGTGGTGAAAACTAGGAGACTATTTTTAGAAGAAAAAAAAATATTTTTGTCTTGAGTTGAATGTAACCAAAGGGGTAACACTAACTCAAAATGTGTTTCAAAAATGTTTATTGAAGAGTTGGAAAGAAGGAAAGAGGAAGGTGAAAGAGTTGTACAAAATGCTCTTGGAACAAAGAAAGAAAACTTAGTAAAAGGAGCAATGTAGAAGGATTGAAAAACTCTCCTGTCATTGCTTGGATCTAGTTGAATGATGGGAGGGGAAGGTGCCTTCAGTAGCACTTTGTCTAAAACTTGTGTCTTCTCCTTTCCTCGCACAAGTTCTTCTTTTTCTTTCTTTGCTCTCTCCTCTCTTTCATTTCTCTCATATTCTTCTTGCACGCTCTTTTTGCTTTCTTTCCTCTCATTTTCTTCTTTTACTCTCTCCTCTTGGCTATCTTGAATGTCCTTATTCAAACAATGAAGCATAACCTTCTCTTTTTCTTCACTTGATGAGGAAGAAGAGCTATAAGTGTGTGTAGGTGAGAAAGAGTGATAACGATCTAAAACACCATTATTTGTTATGTGATTTTGATACTAAAAGCACCCTTTTTCACTTCGAAACTTGCTTGGACTCATGTTTTCAATAAAATGTGTGAATAAGAGAGTTGAGGTTGGTTTCAATGGTTTTCTAACAAATTCCCCTTGTTTTGATGGAGATTGAGCTAATACTGGAAGAAGAAGTGAAAAACCAAAAAGATAGAGCTCAGAAGAGGCTAAAAAGGCACTAGAAGGAGGGAACACGCGAAGCCCAAGTGACCCGGAGCGCGAAGCAAGCATCCAGAATCGACGTTCGTCGCGTGGGCGGTGGCTCCCGACGCCCAGGCGGTGGACACTCGTAGCTTGGGCATCCAAATATAACGCCCAGGCCCTACATGACTGCCAATTCTCGCCCGGGCGAGCTCCCTGTGACGCTTGGGCGAGATTTCACTTGGATCGGCCCTGTTTCTGCTTTATTTTGATTCTTTCGGACCGGGCCACACTTGGGGACGCGTCTGACACTATTTAAAGGACCCTGGGGCTCTAGGTTTTGCATCCCTGGCAAAGAAGAGCATAGTAATACACTCTTAGCCAATTCTTAGTCTTCCATTCTCTTTCCTTCTTCCATCATTCTCTAAACTCTCTTTTATTGAAACTATTGTTTATTTATATGATTTTCATATGCTTCGATTATCAATTATTGGGTTCTCATTTGTGCTTAATGCTTTTATCGTTTAACCCATTCGATAATTGTTGTTTGTCTTTATTGATACGGGGACGTACAATAATGTCATGAACTGGTGAGTAATTCCTAGATTAAGCAATACCACCTAGGAATAGGGGTAGGACGATCAATTGTTTTTCACTTCTGCTCTATAATGCTTTATTAATTGCTAGGGGAGGTTAGAGATAACAAGCCAGTAATTAGTAATAGGCTCTTTTCACCGAGGGATCGGGTTAAGGGTAGGCCAAGAAAGTTGCATAAGAATTAGTTAATCAAGCAAATAAACCAAGAGGAGTAAATAAGAGAGAGTGGTTGGGTGAAATTTGAATCCTAGCAACAAATCCATTTCATATTATCACCATCCTTCATCCACTTTTGTGTTTAACCTCAATTGATCAAATTGCATTCATGTTTATTTTTCCGTATTTTAAATTCAAAAATCCCAAAATATTACTTTTATAGTCTTGATTGGTTAAGCAAAAGCACAACAGTTTAGTGTTGTGGGTCTCTTGGGAAAATGATACTTGGACTTACCATTTATTATTACTTGATACGATTTGGTACGCTCGCCAATCTGTTAACACTATGTACTCAGCTTTTGTGGTGGACAAAACCACGCATGCTTGTTTCTTTAAATGCCAAGAGATCAAATATAAACCAAGTAAGTGACATGTTCCACTAGTGCTTTTTCTGTCTAGTTTACAACCTCCAAAATCAGAATCACTATAACCGTTTAGAAAAAGATTTGTGCCATTTGGATACCACAGTCCAAGATTTTTAGTACCTTTGAGGTACTTTAAAATTCTTTTAACAGTTGTGAGATGTGATTCTTTAGGATCAGATTGAAATCTAGCACAAAGACAAACACTATGCATGATGTCAGGCCTATTGGCAGTAAGATAAAGTAATGATTCGATCATACCTTGATACATTCTTTGATCAACACTTTTACCAGTCTCATCTAGATCTAAGTAGCAGTTAGTAGCCATTGGAGTAGCAGCATCTTTGCAGTCCATCATCTTAAATCTTTTCAACAGATCATTGTAGTATTTTGACTGATGAATGAATATGCCATCTTTTGTTTGTTTCACCTGCAGACCAAGGAAGTATGTCAACTCTCTCATCATGGATATCTCAAATTCTTCCTGCATAACCTTTGAAAATTCTTTGCACAACAAAGGATTAGTGGAACCAAAGATAATATCATCATAAATCTGCACATAAAGTTTATCCTTATTTGAGCTTTTGATGAAAAGGGTGGAATCAAATTTTCCTCTTGAGTATCCTTTCCTTACAAGAAATTCACTTAACCTTTCATACCATGATCGTGGTGCTTGCTTTAATCCATGTAAGGCTTTTTTAGTTTGTATACATGATTAGGGTATTCAAAGTCTTTGAATCCAGGTGGATGCTCAACATATACTTCTTCCTTAATATATCCATTTAAAAAGACACTTTTCACATCCATTTAATATAGCTTGAATTTCATTGTGGACGGAATGGCTAGAAGTATTCTGATAGCTTCTAATCTTGCTACCGAAGCATATGTCTTATCATAGTCGATTCCTTCTTCTTGACAGTAGCCTTTTGCAACTAACCTTGCCTTGTTCTTTATAATTTCTCCTGAATCATCCATCTTGTTGCGGAAAACCCATTTTGTACCAATTACTTGTAGATCAGGTTTTCGAGGTACCAGTTCCCACACATTGTTCCTTGTGAACTGATTCAGTTCTTCTTGCATTGCAATCATCCAATTTTCATCACTTAATGCCTCCTCAACTTTCTTAGGTTCAATTTTGGACACAAAGGAAACGTTCATGCAGTACTAGTTTAGTTGTCTCCTTGTGGATACTCCTTTTGACATGTCACTAATCACATTCTTAGTTGAAACATTTCTTGGTACTTTCCATGTTTTAATCGACTCAGCTTTAGGGGATTCAACTTGCTCAGCCTTATCTTCTTTCTCAGTAGCTTCTTCAGGGTCCTCTTCATTCATTGTGTTCTCATCTTCTACAGCAGAGTTCCTGACTTGTTTATAATGATTTGGAGTCATGATAAACTAATCAAATGCAACATGAATTGACTCCTCCACATTCATGGTTCTCTTATTATACCCGGTATGCCTTGCTGTTCAGGGAATATCCTATAAAGATTTCCTCGTCAGCTTTGGAGTCAAATTTCCCAAGATTTTCTTTGCCATTATTCAATACAAAACACTTGCTTCCAAAGATTCTCAGCTGTGAGTTTCAACAATTCATATGGTGTCAGTTTCAGTATAGACCTGATGATTGTCCTGTTCAGTACATAACATGTTGTGCTCACCGCATCAGCCTAGAAATATTTTGGCATATTCCTATCATTCAGCATTGATCTTGTCAATTTTTCAAGTGCTCTGTTTTTCCTTTCCACCACTCCATTTTGTTGTGGTGTTGTTGGTGCAGAGAAGTTATGAGTAATTCCTATTTCGGCCAAATATTCATCAAAATTCTTATTTTGAAATTCTCCTCCATGGTCACTTCGGATAGCCTTGATCTTAAGATCCATTTTGTTCTGAATGGCAGCAGTAAATTGTTTGAAGACTTTAAGTGCATCTTTTAGATGCAATTGAAAAGGTCCAAGTATATCTCGAATAGTCATCCACAATAACTAGCCCGTATGAATTACCTCCAAGACTCTTTGTTCTGGATGGTCCAAATAGATCCATGTGAAGCAACTGCAGAGGTCTTTTTGTTGACATTTCACTCTTACTCTTGAATGGTTGTTTGGTTAACTTTCCCTTTTGACAAGTGATGAGTTGATATTTTATTGATTTCACTTAGTTTATTGTACTGAATTTAATCAGGAAATTACGCTTAATTGTCCGGTATTTTCCCATTTATGTTAATTGTGCTTAATTTGACCGGAAATTCTAATTTTAATTAATTTGAATTTTCTGAGCTAATTATTTGCATTATTATTTTCAAGGAAAATTTTGGAAACGCAATTTAGGAACATTTGGAAGGGTTATCACACAATTCAAAACTCTCCACGAAAGAAGTGTGGACAACAAGAAGGGCACTATGGTGATTTTACCCTTTGGGCTTATGAGAAAGGGGTGCAACATGTTGAATTTGGGGCTGCACGCGGAAAGGCAATAGCTGCCACCCACTTGCTGCACGTGAATTCTGTCGCATGGATTCAATAGAAAAAAAACACTTCCATCTTACAATGCATCCTCCACGCTGCCTAGGAGGTGCACACGGAATTGCACCAACTTAACGTCCAGCTTGAAGATGAGAAAGGCACTCACGGCCCAAAGCACGAAAGAGAGTTGCACATCCATTAATTCTCTTCACCCACGCTAGCGGCCCATTTGCAAAAAGTGAAAGTACAACAGCGGGCTTTGCTGAGAAAAGAAAGGAAGCAGTGCAAGGCCTGGTGACGTTTTGGAGTGCTATGCGCTGGATTCAAATTATAAAAATAGAAGCGTCCAACAGCTTGGAATGAGGACCACGTCATGCTTGGAGAAGTAAGCAACCTGGCCCAGCAACTTGGTTATTTTGGAGATGCAGCAGCATCGACGAGGAGGTGTAATTGCAGCAGCCACATCTTCATCCAGCAAGCATGAGAGGTGCACACAGATCAGGCCCGCCATTGATAATGCCCACATGCAGCAAGCAATATCTGTTGTAGAAAAGCTGACAGAATCACGAACAAAATTTCCTGAGGCATGTAGAGTCATTGTCCTTAAGGACTTATCCGCGGTGTATTGCGCAAGCCTCCCAGGATACAACAGGAACTTCTCAAAAATGTGTGAGGATCTCAGAACTAGCAAGGATCTCTTTAAAAGAGAAAGAATGAAACCCAGGATAATTTTATGAAAAATAAAAGAAAAGAGAGAATGAGATAAAGAGAATAAAGAAGGAGAGAATGAGAGAAATAGAAGAGTGTAAGTTGTGTGATAGGAATGGATGAAAGCCACTCTATTTATAGAGTGAGAAACCAACGAAGATTGGCCCAAGGCCCAAAATCCAACGGGAAAATCTCGTGCCTTGCAGTTTCCATGAAACCATTCTCACTGAAAAAGAAATCCCGATCCTTGCGGGAGTGGTTTTTACCACAAAGCCGAAAGTTGAAGTTGCAACGTCTTTCCGAGCCTTGCGGAATGTGCACACCCAAGCAAATTCTGATATTTTGCAATATCAAAGTATAATGGCACAATTTATTTACAACAATCCCCCACATATTGCAAAATATATATAAGAAAACAATGATTAAAAGAAAGAAAAGAAGAAAAATCCTGGGTTTTATAAGATGTAATGCATCAGAGCTGGTATAGCAAGCTATATGAACCAGTCCTAGATCAAGAAACTTAACACACAGTATAGTTGGTATAGCAAGCTATATGAACCAAATACACTTGAGTATGTTAGAGGTTTATTGATCACATTACACCCCCACAATCCTTGTTGTTATCGCTGTGATGCGCTTACTAGGCCATGCGTGTGCCCGGTATTCATGAGTGCTCTAGAGATCATGCCAAGATCTCATGCAAGCGGCCCCACTTGACACTCATATAGGTGATTTCATCAAGTGTATGCTGCAAGTCATACACCACCCATAAGGGATATGAAAATCATTAAAAACTTTGTTTAACTACAAAGTTTAACCTCTCAATAATGCAGTCTCTAGCACTTTCACACACCATAGGAATGGACATATTTGATTTAAAATCAAATTAGTGCTATCAGAACTAACAAGTGACTTGTTTTTACCTATATGAACCTTATTCATGGGATCTCCAATCACAAAGGTTGGGTTACCATCACTTGTTTGTTTGCCAGTGGCTTAAGTCTCATTCCCCTCGATGTTTCTAAAATCATATTTCTTCCCAAGGGTTTTGTCAGAGGATCTGCTAGATTCCGTTCTGACTTCACATAGTCAATGGAAATAATTTCACTCTTTAGCAGCTGCTTCACCAAATTGTGTCTCAATTGAATATATTTATTCTTTCCATTGTAATTCTTGTTTTTAGCTATAGCTATTGCCGATTGGCAATCACAGTGTATAGACACCGATGGGGTTGGTTTCATTCCTAGTGGAATGTTTGCTAAGAAGTTTTTCAACCACTCAGCCTCACTACCAGCCATCTCAAGAGCGACAAACTCAGATTCGATTGTTGATCTTGCAATAATTGTTTGTCTGGCTGATCTCCATGTAATCGCACCACCCCCAAGTGTGAATACATAACCACTAGTGGATTTTGTCTCATCTGAATCAGAGATCCAGTTCGCATCACTGTACCCTTCTAGTACAGCGGGAAATCCACTATATTCAATGGCATAATCCATTGAACCTCTTAAGTATCTCATAAGCCTGGAAAGTGCATCCCAATGTTCTTGACTTGGACATTGAGTGTACCTACTCAGTCTACCTACTGCATAAGGAATATCAGGTCTAGAAAAGCTCATCAAGTGTAGTAAGCTCCCAATTATCTGGGCATACTGAGGCTGAGATAACGATTCTCCTCTATTTTTCATTAATTTAGAGTTAGCATCATAAGCGGTACTCACTGGTTTGAAATCATAATATCCAAACTTCTTAAGAAGTTTCTCAATGTATTGTTCTTGGGATAGTAAAATACTATCTCCCTTCCTTATGATTCTAACACCTAAAATTACATTGGCTTCACCCATGTCTTTCATTTCAAAATTTGATCCTAGAAATAGTTTAGTTCTAGCAACAATTTCATTGCATGTACCAAAAATTAACATGTCATCCACATACAAACATATAATGACACAATCACCATTTTCAAATTTAGAATACACGCATTTATCAGCATCATTAGGTGAAAAACCATCATAGAGCAGTACATTATCTAGTTTTTCATGACACTGTTTTGGTGCTTGTTTCAACCCATACAAAGATTTTAAAAGCTTGCATACCTTATTCTCTTGACCAGGTACAACACACCCTTCAGGTTGAGTCGTATAAATTTCCTCCTCTAAATCACCATTCAAAAAGGCAGTTTTAACATCCATTTAGTGTATCACTAGCTTATGGATTGCTGCTAAGGCTAACAAAACTTGAATAGAGGAAATCCTAGTCACAGGGGCAAAAGTATCAAAGTAATCTATGTTGGGTTTTTGAGTAAAACCTTTTGCTACTAATCTTGCCTTATACTTCTCTATAGATCCATCAGGATGATACTTTTTCTTAAAGATTCATTTACAACCAATGGGTTTTTCCCCTTTAGGAAAATCTACTAAGGTCCAAGTATTATTTTTCTGAATTGATTCAATTTCAGTCTTAATGGCTTTATCCCACTGATTTGCATCAGGAGCTCTAATGGCTTCTACAAAGCTATTTGGATCATTATCAATTAGATAAGTATAAAAATCATTACCAAATGAAGTTTCCTTTCTCTGTCTTTTACTTCTTCTTAATTCTTCACACAGGGCATCACTATTATTATTATCTATAGGTTGAGACATCTCATTAACCCTTAAAGGAAAAACATGTTCAAAAAACTCAACATTTTTCGTCTCCATTATAGAATTTCTTTCAAGTATATCACTTTTAAGAACTAGAAACCTATAGGCAGCACTATGTTCAGCATAGCCTAAGAACATGCAATCAGAGGTTTTAGAACCTATTTTTCTTTTCTTAGGATCGGGTAACATCACCTTAGCTAGGCACCCCCACACTCTTAGATATTTAAGGTTAGGTTGATAGCCTCTCCAAAGCTCATAGGGAGTTTTACCAGTTTTCTTATGAGGTATTCTATTTTGTAAAAAACACGCAGTAAGCAAGGCTTCTCCCCAAAGATTATCAGTTGCACTAGAACTAATAAGAATCGCATTCATCATCTCCTTAAGAGTTTTATTTTTTCTCTCAGCTACTCCATTAGACTCAGGTGAATATGGTGGGGTTACTTCATGGATGGTACCTTCTTTAACACAATAGTCATTAAATAGAACATATTCACCACCTCTATCTGATCTAATCCTCTTAATTTTCTTATTTAATTGATTTTCTACTTCAGCTTTATAGGTGAAAAACACATCAAAGGCTTCATCTTTATGTTTGATTAAGTAAACTTTAGTGTATCTAGAATAATCATCTATAAAGGTCACAAAATAATTTTTACCTCCTCTAGACATGGTTTGTTTCATATCAGCTAGATCAGTATGATTTAACCCTAACAGTTCAGTTTGGCGTTCTACAGAAAAACATGTCTTCTTTGTTAATTTAGATTCTACACATATATCACATTTACTACTCTGTTTATCATGCATATTAATCAATCCTAGTCGTTGTAATTTCATAACATAGGAAGAATTCAAATGTCCTAATCTAGCATGCCATAAATCATACGAGTCAACAATATAAGTAGAAGAAGACAATTCATTAATATTTTCATAAATGTTAAGTACAAAGAGACCTTGATCACAATATCCCTTCCTCACAAAAACATTATTCTTTGTCATTACAATCTTGTCAGACTCGAATGACACTTTAACCCCCACTTTTCCCAGCAGTGCCACAAAGATTAAATTAACTCTGATTGATGGCACATGTAGCACATCACTCAAGGCCAAAGTCTTTCCAGATGTGAGTTTGAGAAGAACTTTCCCTTTTCCCAGAACAGGAGTGGTCCTGGAATCACCGAGGTAGACGTGTTCTTCTCCATCCCCTACACTAGTGTAAGAGGTAAAGGCACTTTTGTTTGCACAAATATGCCTGGTAGCACCAGAGTCTACCACCCACTTGCTCACATTGGTAATCAAATTTACTTGAGAAACGACCGCAGCAATAATATCATCTCCTTCGGCTATATTGGCCCTAGGAGGATTGTCGTTTCTTGCTCTGCACCTGCACTGCGGTGCATGATGGCCCGGCTTCCCACATACGAAGCAATTTCCTTTCTTCTTAAAGGTGGGGTTAGATCCGTTGGGACGAGATTTTCGAAAATAATTTTTCTTATTGTGATCAGGTTTATGTTCGTACCTTTTTGGAGCAGGTTTGTCTTCTATCACGTTTGCTTTTGTAGACAAAGCTTTGGCCCTCGCAGTAGCACATTCTTTCCTGTTGGTATCTTCAACGATTATGTGAGTGATTAGCTCTGAAAGTGACATTTGCTTGTGTCTGTGTTTCAGTTGTTGCTTGTAATCAGTCCAAGAAGGCGGCAATTTCTCGATCAGAAGCTGTGAGACATATACATCTGGTAGAAGAATGTTCTCCGCTTTGATATCTTCGAGCAGCTTGTGGTATTCATTGATTTGCGACTTTATGTCCTTGTCTTCAACCATTTTTCCCAACGATAATAATTCCCAATAATGAACATTTGTTGGACTACATCTTCAGCAGTGTATTTGAGAATCAACGAATCCCAAATGTCTTTCGCCTCCTTATAGGAACAGTATACATCGAACAAATGATTAGAAAGTGCACTAAGTAAAGTATGGCGGCATACCTTATTTGCATGCACCCAATCTTCAACTTGTTTTGGATTTGGAGGAAGACGGAAGTCGGGTTTTGAAGACGAAAAAGCAAAGGCGACTTTGTACATGTCTAACAGGGTTGACACACGTTCTTGCCAGCGCCGAAAATTCTGACCAGAGAAGACTTCAATTTTTGATACATCCGGGAATGGTTTGGCGAAGACCGTCTGAGTTCCGAAAACAGTATTCTGATTCTCTGGGATTAAGTTGTTGTTGTTGTCAGCCATAAGTCCTTAAGATTGTTGTAGAAAAGCTGACAGAATCACGAACAAAATTTCCTGAGGCGTGTAGAGTCACTGTCCTTAAGGACTTATCCGCGGTGTATTGCGCAAGCCCCCCAGGATACAACAGGAACTTCTCAGAAATGTCTGAGGATCTCAGAACTAGCAAGGATCTCTTTAAAAGAGAAAGAATGAAACCCAGGATAATTTTAAGAAAAATAAAAGAAAAGAGAGAATGAGAGAAAGAGAATAAAGAAGGAGAGAATGAGAGAAATAGAAGAGTGTAAGTTGTGTGATAGGAATGGATGAAAGCCACTCTATTTATAAAGTGAGAAACCAACGAAGATTGGCCCAAGGCCCAAAATCCAACGGGAAAATCGCGTGCCTTGCGGTTTCCATGAAACCATTCTCACTGAAAAAGAAATCTCGATCCTTGCGGGAGTGGTTTTGACCACAAAACCGAAAGTTGAAGTTGCAACGTCTTTCCGAGCTTTGCGGAACGTGCACAGCCAAGCAAATTCTGATATTTTGCAATATCAAAGTATAACGGCACAATTTATTTACAACAATATCTTCATCCATCAAGGTGCACCAGGATTTAGGAGAGGCAGCACACCTTGGGACAACAACACGTTCAAAGGATACGGTCCAGCTTCATCATGTAGGTGACATCTAGCAGCTTGGGCCATTCATTTAGCAGCTCAAGAAAGCAGCAACCCAGCATCTTCAAGCACCCAACACTCCATTTGCACGTCCAAGTGGAGGAGCTCACGGGCTGATAAAAAAAAAGAGAAGAGAGAGCTTCATGTTGCAGCACCATTCGTCCAGCATTTGAAGAAGCTTCCTTCCATCATGACACGGCCCAGCAAACACCTCACTGTCCAGCTGCATTGAAGTCGTCCAGCATCCAGAGGTAGAGAAAGCTACACGCAGCAAGCTTAGGAGGTGCACACTTCATTGAGGAGTCCAGCACGACCCATCAGAAGCAGTCCAGCAGCTCACAAACCTGGAAGCATTGGTGCAACCCATATGCAATGATGTCCAGTAATTTAAACATGTAGCACCCAACGTAGAGCTTGGAAATAGGGGCTGAGTGAGGTGTGCACGAGCTGAAGGCACACTCCATTTTTAAAATAGGGGCTGCAGCTTGCAATTGGGCTGGAGAAGTGGGACGTCCATCAGCTTGGTCCAGCATAGGGCAAGGGAGATTCATTTAAAGTCTAGGTACTACACGGAAGAGGTTGCGGGGAGCCGCCACTCATCTTTGCATTTTACTTTTGAACTTTTTTGAGAGTTTTGGAATAGAGGTCTTTACGTTGTTTGAAGGATAAATGTTACAAAGCTTTTCTTTCTTTTCTTGGCTAGGAAAGTTTGTGGATTCTGTTTGATTTCGAAAAGCATGCGGCTGCAATTACTAGCCTTTCATCTTTGATTTGATTTACACATGCTCATTTCATTTTAAAGTTGCACGATGTTACGATTTGTTGAAGAAAGCAAAGCACTTTTCCTTTTCTTTATTTCTATAAGCGCGGATTTCAATTGCAAGGCTTGAAGTCATTTTTATTTCTTTAAAGGAAGGAGTTGGTGTCATGGATGAGAGAAGCACACACAGACACTTGGCTGGATATCACCGCCTGGAAGGGTTTTGCTTTTGGTTTTTAATTAAAGTTGCATAAAAGAAGGTAGTAAAATGGGTGGAGATGTCCAGTAGGATTTAGTTTTCTTTTCTGTAGAAGTAGTGCCACAGGCTGGAATGTGGTGCTCGTTTTATTTTAATGCTAGATTCGAGAAGTTTGCTAACTTTTAAGTTACTTTGCTTATTTACCGTTTGCTTGTTTCAATGTTCGTAGTCTAGGAAGTTAATTCTCACTTTTTAATTTTGTTCAACATTTTACTTTTAATATTTTATTTCCAACTTACATCATGCATTTGGTTACTAGTTGACCCATTGTCTTTTTAATTAAAGTAGATGAATTTTAGATTTATTTACTACATTTTAGTTTCGGGTCCTTTATCTTTCTACTTCTTCAATTTCCTCACTTACTTTAGAGACCGTTCGATCTCAATGTAGAACCGTTCAGTTTCATGCTTCGTTCATTTATTTCGATATTTTTAATTATGTTTAGTTGTATTTGATTTCCAGATTTATTTTAATTTAATTTTCTTTGCAAAAACATTTCCAACCCCCCCTCCCCCCACTGCGTGTTAAACCTAATTCTTGAACCGCGATTTGGTCCTTGAGAGACGGGTTTTTTCAATTCAAAAAACGTAAATGATGAGAAGGTCCCTATTTTTTCCTATATATTGAAAAATTTCAATATTGGAATCCAGAATTCACACTGTAAGACTTATCTGATCTTATAAATTGTTAAAATGTTCGAATTTTAGTTTTCTGATAAATTCTGAA
>NW_014543610.1:122046-156324 GCF_000741045.1 Vigna radiata var. radiata | reverse complement strand
AAGAAAAAAGAGTAAGGGTATTATTGGCATAATATCCACAATTGGATTCAAGAAAGCGTAGGCTTCGGGCAATTTCTCCAACAAAAAACTACTGGAATAAAGGACGGAGGGAATACAAATACAGATCCAACTAAAGATATTAAGCATAACAAACATTTTGTTCTTTAATAAAATAAAAGTTATTTTCTTGGTAAAAGTTTTTTCTTTCTTATCTTCTAAGTTCTTATAAGTAAAGAGAAAAGACTTTCTATCTTTGGGATTTGATACTACACCGCTGCTCAAAATATCAGGGGATCCACTAGGAGTCACTTCCTAGTCTATACTGCATTCTTTTATGCACATTAAATTTTGCATGGGGTGCGACATCCATCAACAAACATCACATAGCCTGTCAGTTTTGAAATGAATCTTGGGCAAGCCATTTACCATTTTATTAGAGACAAGCTTATTTAATTGACTCATACTGATGTGATTCAATCTCTTGTGCCATAGCCACACATCTTCTTCTTTGCTCATCAGCCATACAACGAATTTGAATGCATTATCTGCAAAGTCGATTAAGTAGATATTGTTCACCCTTTTTCCCACAAGCAGTAACTCATTTGTTGTTCCATTGCTGATCAGACAATATTTGGGTTCAAATGTGATCTTTAATCCCTTGTTGCATAGCTGATTGATGGTGAGCAAATTGTGCTTTAACCCTTCAACAAGCAAAACATTTTTAATTTCATAAGATGAGGGAGTTTTTATTTTACCTATGCCGATAATTCTTCCTTTGTTGTTATCACCATACATGACATGATCAACAGCTTTATATGAGATTTCTGAGAATTTTGTAGGATCTCCAGTCATATGTCTCGAACACCCGCTGTCAAGATACCATGTAGGACTTTTGAAATGTTGTTCTAGATCGGGTTTGACTACTCTTGATTTTGCCATCATGATTAGTTCTTTTTTCTTCTTGGCTTTCTTGGCATTAGCAGAATGATCTTGATTATTCGTCTTTTTCAAGAACTTTGTAAACTTGCTGCTTAACAAGATTGTCTTCTGCATTTTTGAACATGATTTTTCATCACTGGTTATCTTGCATTCCAAGTTACCTGTTTCAAAGTTTTCAAAGAATCCATCAGTTACAAATTTTAACTTGAAATTACAAGGATTGTGGTATGATTGTGTTCAATTGGCCCCCCTTTTTTTTGCTTGTTATCTTCAAGAGGTACTCAACTCTTGTGTTGTTTCTCTTGGCACATGTTCGACTATGACTTGTTCAAATTTAGCTACTAGCTTCTTAAGCGTGTGATAGTACTATGACAAAAACTCATCTTTGACCTAGTAGTCTCCCACGTATTAGCCAACAACCAATTATGACTCACTCTTGCAGATTACTCTAGTTACTCTCATATAACTGGCTATGCATAGTCCAGCTATGAGTGCTTCATATTTAGCTTGGCTATTGGACATTTTGAAATCTAATTTTATTGCTTGTTCGACTTTGAGCTGTTTTGGTCCTTAAAGGACTATGTTTGCTCCCCCTCCTTTCTATCCAGTTGATTCATCTATATACATAGCCCACACTTCTAGTTCAGATTGTGAGTTGCACGAAAATTTTGCTGTGAAATTGGTTAGGTATTGAGGATGGACATTCTTCTAGGTTCAAACTTTAAACCAAACTTAGACAGTTCCACTGCCTAAGCTACCATATGACTGACTAGCTCTCGTTGTCTTATAATCTTCGTGATCGAGTAATTGATTCTTACAATTATGTGATGAATTTGAAAATATGGCCTGATCATTTTGGCAATCGTGACTATGGCTAGAGTCATCTTCTCTATATATTGGTATTGAGTTTTTTCATTTTGCAATGCTCAACACTTTAGGGTTAGATTCCTAATCTAGAGAGCCACTTTCCCAAACCAGTTATAAAGGTAATAAAGGTAGATAGGTGAACCTCCCAACACTGCCCTTCTTAATGACATTAGGAACACCTTACACCAAACAACATTGTTGGTCATAAAAAATGCTTGCAAACATGCTAACATGTTCATTTGGGTTTGTTGTTGCATCATATTTGTTGAACGTAGGCACCTTCTAGTGCTTAAGTGATAGGACATTCACGATTCCTATTGTGAAAGGATGAACTTCGATCGTATCTACAGTGGCTATGATTGATGGGATTATGGTCTCCACTGGCCTCCTCACTTTCTCCTTGGACCATTTGTCTATGTTCTACATGGGTCTATTTAGGCAACCTTTGTTGTGTTGGAGTTGGATCTGTTGGTTCTTTGTTGTTCGTAAGTTGGCTCATCAAAGTGTTTTCTCGCCTAAAGCTTGAAGCTCTTTACATTCTTCGTCATTTCTTCTCTTCACTTCTTCCATAATATTTCTATAAGATCTATGTGTTGCTCCTCAAATGTTTCTTCCTCCAAAACTACATTACTTCATTATGTTCATGTTCCTGATGATTACCATATGCTTTTTGCCTCCTTAGTAGACGCCAAAATATTCATGTATGTAGGGCCAAGGGTTTTACATCAATGGTGATTCTTCTACAAATCTGTTTTATTCATCATCATTCAAAAATCACCAACCTGTTTTCTTACAAAATATATTTTAAAAATCTAAAGCTTTTGAAGGATGTGACAATTAATATTCCTTACCCTAGCAATTCAGAGGCAAGAAGTGAAATTGTCAAAATTATATCCGCTACTGAGAACAGATCTGGTTTCAATTATCATATTCGTTGAGTTTTAATTTGATGTATGCAATTCCTTTGTATACAGATTTTAATATATTTAGTAGAAATTAGCAATTTGTGGCAACTCATTCCAAAAATTTATCAATATTTTCATATTTCTGTCTATTAATGGTTTCTACACACATTTGAGACTGCAATCTGAATGATTCAGTATTAAGTTGTAAAGTACATATATTTGTATTTGGGGACTTTGGAAGTAAAGGAGAATGCAATGCAACGCTAAACTCTAGAGCAGCAAGAAAAAATAGAGTTAGTTTCTTCGGTTTTAGTAAAATGACCTATATCAGACATGTTTCTCAAGTTAGAGGAAAATATTTTCCATATCATCAATAGTGGTGATAATACTATTAGTCATTGACAATAGCAACTATAATGATCCTAAGAGTAAAACGAGTTGATAAGATGACTATTAATAATTATAAAATATTTTTATAATTAAATTAAAAATCATTCCAACACCATTATTGCCAAATGCATTTTATTTAGAAATTACATGTAAATAATTCTCAACCACTCCAATCTCGGGCCTTGGAAATCCAGTTTTGTTTAAATAGGAAGTTAATGTAAAAGCATTTTTAAATGATAAAAGAAAAAAAGTTTTCAGAAACTTCAACATGAAACAAAAATATATAATATTTTGTCAACCAAAAAGCATCTTAGCTTTTCATTTTCAAACTGAATGATGACAATTTTCTCCGATGGAAGCTGTATGCCATAACTATCAGTGGGTACAGAATACAACTGCACGTCTCAGGTTGCAACTTTTGTCCTTAATCTCTCCACATCCAGATTTCCTTCTCTCTATTTTCACTCAAACATATGGTAAGAAAAAATATCAGACAAAAGATCGTTTGAAAAGATGAACTGTCAAATTGATATTTCACTGACGACAGTATCTATAGCAATAGTCAATTTCTGTATGTCCGAATGATCATGAGTGGTGGACAATGTTGAAGCCATGCACGGAGCTTGAACTACAGGTTTGAAAAGGTCACTGGTTGAAAAAGCATTACTCTTCAATTAGCAAAAGTGGTATAGAAGAGTCAGTAATAGTGAAAATTAACTCATCCATCGGAACATAACCATCCACGGCATGCTAACACCAGGTCAAAAGATACATGTAGTTGGCACACAAAAATCAGTCCTTCAACAGGATCAATCATTACCCGGTCATGGCGATAGCATTATTTCTGCCCTATAAACCCAATTCTTCGTTTACAACAAGTAATGTCCAGCTATATGGCAGCATCAGGGTCCAACCTTCTCTGGATAGCAGCAGCAGCCTATAGTGATAAAACAGCAGCTAGTTGTAGCCGAGTCTTAAAAGCTAAAATTAGATCTCAAAATAGGAAATTATCATGTAATTCTGACCTCAAAGTTTCCGAGCTTGTACTGGTAAGCCATCTCCTCCCTAAGCTGAGCTTGCTCTTTCATTGCCTGCGCCTGTAAATTATTGCATGCCAACATTACAAAAGAACCTTGCCATTAAAAAAATGACTAGATATCAAACTGTCATAAAAGCAATCCAGTATGAAACCCAACCATTCCAGTTTGCATGGAGTGCTTCAACGCCATCACTTGCTCTTCCTTGTGCTTTTCACGGGCTTGCAACAGTTCTTGCCTAAAATGGAATAAAAAATTATTTTAGCAGGGTGAAGCAATCTAGACCAACATAGAAAATGATAGTTTTGTTTGTCATAGCAACATTAAAATAGCATAAAAAAGGAGATAACAAATGGAAATAACTGTCATGGATAATAAATTAGAGATCATATTCAGACAGTTTCAAGAAAGCTTCAGGTGGTCTACTATGGCATGATTTTGCAAAATGAAAAACTGCTGACCAAGAGAAAAAAGATATCAAAAACAGAAACTAGAAGACAGTCAACAGTGTTGCTTCTTAAAGAAAATAAATCAAATAACAGCAGATGCAGTAGTTTGAAAAGATAAAGGTTGCCAAAACAAATTTAAGATTAAATACGTAAAAGCAGCATTTACAAAAGTACACCTGCGCTGTTCTTCATCGTTGAAAACAGTGCGCTCTGTTGCATGGACCTTCTTAAAACCCTTTTTCATCTCTTTTTCCATTTGTCGCCTGTAGTAAGCATCAAGATTATAGTACCTGCCACATTAAACCCTCTGTTAAACCATATAGATACAAAAATAAAATAAAAATTATCCATTCAAGATATCAGATCCGTGTCATCATTGCAAAAATAAGGAGTTTGCATTGATGAGCACAGCATAGATAAATCAGAAAGCAAAAATATTGCCAGATGCCAAATAACAGGAACGTGGGCTTATATTAGTTCTTATTTACAAAAATGAGAGCACAAAGGAATGCAGAGACTTAAATAAGCTCAACTGACACTCTGCAAGATCTTACTTCTTTGAAGGAAAAGTCGCTGTGTTGTGATCCTCCATGAATCTGCATATCAGAAATTAGATTACATTTAAATAAACACATGTACCTAAGAAAAGAAAATTAACACGGTATTAAATGTAACAATTAATTAATTTGTTGGTCAATAAGTGCCATCAAGGGGTGGTGAAAGAAATCGCTAAGAACATACTAGGACCCATTTGCACTTATGGCATTGTTATCAGAATCTGAAGATTCAAGATTCGAATCTTACAATTCAATACATGAATCTCAAATAACTTTGAATCCTCCATTCATGAATGAATCTGTGTAACTTCATATCACCAATACAATTCACACAATGATTAATATTTTTTACTTTTTCACCAATTCTTGTGAAATGAATTAAAAAGTAATGAGCTTAAATTTTTAAATGGAAACGAATTCGAAAGAACACTTGTGCTCTTATCCTATATGATTAAAAATTGTCACTCTCATTCAATGCACGTACTCTATTGAGTTATTTGATTGTTTTTTTCTGTTCTAAAATAAACACGTTACAAACTTATATATAACTAATTGCTTTTATTTTGCATGACTTCTGTTAGGTTCCTGGGTTGGAAACCTAACTTAAACAACCCCCTCTCACACAAACAAGAACTCAAACTGCCAAAAGAATGGGTTTCTGTATTGATATTGAGAACAATGAACACTGATAGCGCTAACGGAGGCCTAATCCCCCTCTTAGTTCTAACGGAGGCCTAATCCCCCTCTTCTGGCCAATGGTCCAGACTTTACAAAAGAATACTCAAAAAACTCCCTCTGACAACATAATAGAGTACTATTTATGCAATTCCTCCACCTTCTATCCTAAACCCATTACCCATTATACCCTACCACCGTATATCCTAACACCTTCTCTTAAGTTGTTCTATCTGTTTATAGAATATTTTACGTTGAACACCACATATCATCCATATGATATATTTGACGTGATTTTTCATTGTACCCAAATCTTACGATTTGATACAAAACTATGATTCACAATTCAAAATATAGCTTGGCAGTTCATGATTTAGATCTTGACTCGATAAGCTTGACTTATGATACAATGTTAATAGTAAACTTAACAGTCCAGCCACTTTATATACTATTTCCCAAGTTTAGTTGCTTTACTTACTCTTTGAACATCTGTTTTTCTTCCCAATTGGACATATTCTCCAAATTCACCTGTTAAAATACCACAACAATTACAATATAGAATGTATATTAATATAATCATGACATGATATAAATTAGGACTCCAATACATGAAAAGGAAAAAAAATCTACATTTGCTTTTAAAGGGAAGGAGTTTTTTGGTCAAATTGATCAAGTCCAACAGGCTTTAAGGCAAGAGGCAATTATCATCTACTTATTATGAAGATCTGGTTTCTCAACGAAATAAACACGACTACAAACTTAATTTGTGTGAAGAATATATAGATGATATTGCAAGAAAGTACAGAGGACCACCATGGAAGAATAAACATTATACATTTTTAGATTCCATATAGAAACTAAGCCAATAATCACCTGCTTTACTTCGGCCAACCATGCAGTGAACTCTGGTCGTTTGGTCCTGTAATATTCATAGGTTTGTACCGTCACCCACAAAATGGTATGGCAAGGTCATCATTTCATAATATATAAAAGGTAATTAACTAGTTATTAGATTCAGGCTACACCAAAAATGCAGGATCCTTATTTACTTCAACAAGGCCTTCATAACTCTACTACTTAATCATCTGCTTACAAGTTTTGGTAATTTGATACCACAAACATTTGAGTTGAGAGTCTTGAGACAAATTGACACTTCCAAAAGAAAAATAAAGTGTGATCATAACATCCAGTAAACATGTTACCAATTTCATAATTTGTTTCCGTTAATTATCTTCTAAAGTCTAAACAGAGAAGTGCATGCTAAATGGTCATAAATATCAAGTACAAATTGCTATGCTTAAACCCTTTCAACAATAACCCCTGTTAAGAAATTTCTGCTGCTGCTCCCCTACATTATGCAATATAAGAGAAACAATGTCAACTTTGCATATGCCAACATCATCATATATATCATAAGTTGTGGCACTGGCATGTTGCTGCCAAACTTCAAAATTGTAAAATCCCTAAAAACTAGAAATCGTTATCCGGTGTTTATATTATAACCTACTACCCATGAAATGAAATGAAATGTCATGTGAAGATCATTTAAAATATGATAGTTGAGTTTTAATTTCTCTTGTAAGCAAATGAAATGAGAGATTCTTTTGGAGCACGCTGGAATTTTGTAGATAAATTATTGTCCTTCTTATCGCTCGCCTTACAATTCTTCTTGTCATGTGAAAATATCAAATTCAGTTCTTAGTCATTGCCCTTAATAATCTTACCAAGTTTCATACGAAACTACACCACTGATCAATTTGAAAACCTATAACTCTCGATCCCATCATCATTCAATCAAATTTAACTACGCATCCCAACAAACAATCATCCCTCACATTTCAATCAACAATCGAACACAAAAATGAACAGATAATAAAAAGACATTCATCTCTTACCACATATCAGTTTCTCTAATAACCCCATACTTCCCCCAAGAATTCGTCACAGCTCCCTTCTTCCCTCTCTCCTCCCTCTCTTTCTTCTTTTTCTTCTTCTTCAACTTTTCCTTCTTCCTCCGCTCCTCCTCTTTCTCTCTCCTCCGCCTCTTCTTGTCTTTCTCTTTCCGCCTCCGCTTCCTCTCCCTCTCTTCCTCCTTCTCTCTCCTCCTCCTCTTCTCTCTCCTTCTGCGCTCCTCCTCACTCTCCGATTCCGAATACTCCGAATCCGAACCGGACCGCTCCGACTCGGACTCGGACTCCTCCGAACTGGAGCCTGAACCGGAACCGGAATCCGACTCGCTGCTGTATCGACGCCGCGATTTCCTCTTCTTCCGGTGTGGTCTGTCTCCGTCATCGGAATCCGAGCTTCCTCCCCGCGATTTTCTCCTCGAACTGCTGCGCCTTCTTTCGGTTTCCGAGTCTACCTCCGAATTTTCTCGCACTTTTTTGGAATCCCTTCGTGACGGAGCTTCGTCTTCTTTCTCTGAAGTCGTAACATTTTTCCGCAGAGCATCGTTTTCTTCATCTCTCGACATTTTTTCCGTTTGGTTGAGCTATGGGTTTTGCAGTGAGTTTAGTCACGGAAGAAACCCGAGGTGTTCTTTGGTGGATTCTGATCAAATGGGCTTGGGCAAAAGCCCGATACTTATTGGCCCTGGATTATGTTTAAGGGCTTTTACGTCCTGCACTTCATAATTTCTTCGCACACCTCCCAAAATTTTCTATATATTTTATCCTCTCATATTTCGAAAACTTTCTATAACAAGTTTTCAAAAAATTTGGGAATAAGTTTTGAAAACGAGATTTCCAAAATAAAACTTTCTAGAATATATATATATGTAATAAAATGCTAAAGGATGCAGTTAGTAATTATGGAATGGATAATGATACTTTGACATCCAGAATGTGACAAATTTTTGATACCACCACATGTCACATTCTGGGTGGTTCACGTATTTTAAAAAATAAAATGACAAAATGACGCGGATTCACTGTGGAGTTCAAAATAAGTGACAGATTCAAAGATGTTCTCTTGGTGCTAAAAGTTAGCTTAAACTACCTAGTTATTTGTACATTGCTATTACTTTCTTCTCTGCACCATCACTTTAAAGAAAAACGTTTCCTTCGGATAAACTCTTATATAAATGTGTTCTTAAATGATAATTAATGAATTTTATTTAATAAAATTGGTTAAAAATAAAATGTGGAGTTCAAAACAAGTGGCAGAATCAAAGATATCCTCCTTGTGCTAAAAGTTAGCCTAAACTACCCACTTATTTGTAGATTGATATCAGGTCTGTTACTACACATCGAATCACTTCATTCTGTCATTTTATTTTTTAAGGACAATTGTATTGATGGTGTTTAAATAGATAACGTTGACTTATTTTTTAAGTTATGTTGTGCATACTTTGTTATCGTGACATTGTTTTGGAATATTGATTGTGATGTGTAAGCCAATTAGAGGGTGACATGGAATTAGGGTTTATAATTGGGGAAAAAACTTAATGTTAATAGAATTAGAAAGTTTAATCACCTAATTGATGTGAGTAGAAAATAATGTTTCACTTGAGCAAGTATTGAGAGCGGAAGATGCAGATTTATAAATAGTTGGACTTGTATAGTTTTAAATTTTGATATTTTATTGAATCTTTAGTTCAATGTTTGGATAATATTATAATTACAGCTTCTGGCATATAAAATAAAACATGAATTATAATTATATTTTTTTATGATTGTAATCACTTTTCATATGTATTTTTGATATTATCAAAATTGAATTAAATAAATAGATAATGTTGATGAATAAAATTTAGTAAAATTAATAATTATAGATTTGACTAACTCAGAATTTTATGAAAACTGTAAGGGCCTTAAAAGTACAGGCCTGTTGGACCTTAACTGAGGCAGCCAGGTCCATAAGACTAAGGACAACATAGCCTTAGGAGAGAGGAACTTCTCAGCAAGTCTGATTCATTTCATTAAAACCTCTCTCTCTAAAACTCTTTTGCCCTAAATTCTCTCTGCCTTCTCTATACATTTCCCGATCATTGAATCGTTCAATCCTTGATTTGAAGGTGCACAAGCGTTCACCACGTAAAGAGCTCTAATTCTACCGATAGTTTTCTCCTTTCCGACTGGTAAGTCACTTTTCCCCTTTTCTTCCATTTTCCTTGCAACTAGGGCATGCAACTTTACTGGTTGCATGTAACTAGTAAATTTTCCCTTGTGTTTCCTGCCCAATCAAGCTCTAAGAGTTATACTCTACACCCGTTTAGGTGGTTGTAGGTTTTGTAGAACTTGTCACTGTGTGGGGGTACTGTTTAGAGGCTCCTCCTAGAGCACTGTACTTATAACCACCAAAAAGGTAAGGGGAGTTGACATTGTTTTGTTGTTGTGTTAGTTATGATTCTGTAAATTATGGGAATGGATATATGTGTAAGGGGAGCAACTAGATTGATTGTTGTGTATAATGAATTGAAATAAATATATTCTCGTACATTGTTTTCTTGGGTGTCTTCATCTTATGCTATAATATGGATTGGAGTTTAGAAAAGAAAATGAATCTGAGGGTTGGGTATTAAAATCATAGTTAAGGGTTTTGGTGTTACAGAAATAAATGGGGTTGCCGAAGCCATGCGGGTTTCATAAAACTAAGAGTAAAGGGCTTTCGTTAATTCTTTATAGTATCATCAGTGGATTATTTATTATATGAATATGCAGGGCAATTATATTTTGGGATGTGTTTACAATTTTAATGGTTAATAGAATGTTAGTAGGGTAAGTTTAAGAAATTGGAATAGAGTAATGATTACATGGAAAGTCTTTTATTGGTGCAAACAAAAGTTTTGGTGAAAATAATATAAAATATTCTTTTAAATGGATGAAGTTTGAACTTACCTTCGTCATTTCACGAAAAAATGGCAAAACTTGGTGCAATCTCTTTTGCGTTTCTTTTCATCAAAATATTGTAGTTAAATGGTATATTAAAATAACATTTTCTCTTATTTTCAAAGTCACGAAAAGAAAGCTTAATATGTACAGTTTTTGTTTTCTTTAATTAGTATTTTGTTTTTTTTTTCTTTAGATTAACAATATATAATATTTTATATATGTATTTACTGATAATATGTATTAATTAGTCTATGTATTATTTTTGGTTTACTTGATAGGCATATAATGTTTTATTTTAAGGTTTAAACCATTTAGGCGTCCCTATTTTTGTTAGGTATTTCCAATTTGGTCCTCTTCTTTTAAACTTTCCCAATTGAGTCCTTATAAGAGCTAATTTTAAACAAATTAACCCCTACCGTTAAAAATCGTTAACGGTGTTAAAATTGTGCACAGATGCGAGGGTGATCTGTCAATTTTTGAACATGTGGCTCTATGATTTTTTTTGCCCCCTCCCTTACACCCACCTACTCCGCAGCGACACCAAAACCTCCATTTCCACCTCCTTCACCTCCGCCCCGGTCTCCAAATCCTCCATTTCCACCCCCTATCCCACCTCCAACTCCTTCATGGCCATTTCCAATTCCATCAACACCATTTCACGGTAAGCTTATGCTCTTTCTGTACTTGATAAATTTTCCAACTACATCGTTTTTGCTTCCCCTGAACTAGCGTACACCAAAGCCATTGGCTTTGGTCCTTCGCTAGGGTTTGGTGTGAATTTTGTTGGACTGTTGAGGATACTTTGAATTCCTTATGTTCAATAATGTTGGTATCAAAGGGGTTAATTTTTAAAAGAGTTTAGCGTAGCGGATTAAAACACAGAGAGCGTAGAGCGTAATAAGTCACAGTTTAAACGAATTTAGCCTTTTTATAAAAAACAATTTTCTTTCAGAAAATTTACCAAGCAGATAACGTGTGTTAAAATAAAATGAGTGTAGGGCAAAAGAAAAAACACACAAGGATTTTTATACTGGTTCGATTCAACAGAATCTACGTCCAGTCGTTAATCACTACAAAGAGTGATTAACAGTTCCACTAAAAATGATTTAACAGATTACAATACAAGATACAGAAATAGAATGAAGGAAACCACTCTACCAACTTGAAGAGAACCTGCACCGGCAATCGACACACAATTCACGTGCTTCTCCTTTCACAAGACCAGGTAGAGAGCCTTACCAACTTGAAGAGAGTCCACTTCGACTATCGGCACACGATACGTAAGCCTCTCCTTTCACAAGACCAGGCAAGGGAACAAAGTAAACAAAAGCTCTCAAGAACGTTCCTCTGACTACTCAGTGTTCTGGCTTTCTCAGTTTACTAAAAAATGTTCAGTTCTGAAGCTTTCAAAATTCACTTAAATAGCCAAGCACACTGAATGCCAAAGGTCAGCTCACAATTGCCATGAATAATCGATTATTGTAAGTGATAATCGATTATTCAAGTCCGTTATAGAAAATTCAAAAAGTGATAATCGATTATTNNAAGTGATAATCGATTATTCAAGTGAGACTTGTGATAATCGATTATTGCTTCATGATAATCGATTATTATAGTTCAAAAACATATGATAATCGATTATAGCATGTCCATAATCGATTATATCAGTAGAAATTACAATGTTAATTATTTTCCTACTACATTCAACAGACTACAAGTTGCTTTTAAGTATTCTCCTATTACAAACAAGAATTACAATTTGCAGCATCATCAAAACTTCTGTCTTCAGGTTTTACCAATACTCCTTTATTGGTAACAAATAACTTATTGGAAGTGAAACTGAAACAGAGAAATTCAATACAGTTGTTTTTGAGGGGTTTCATGTGATCTTTGTGGTTTTGGTTCGGTTTGTTGGGGATCTTGAGTGGGACTTTTGTTGAAGGTTGTGACTCCGTAGCAATGCCTGAAAATCAGGGCTCTTCTTCGTTGTTGTCCTCGTTTGGTCGTTCATTATTTGGTGTGAGGCAGGAGCAAGTTCATTCCCTGGAAGCAAGTCATGAATCCGATTCCTATAATTTAGAGCTTGGATTATTTCAAAAGCGTGTTACAGATAGGTTCCAAGACCTTTACAATTAGTTGGATCCAGAAGGTCCTCGATGCTTGACCGAAGAGCAAGAAAGGCGTTGATGGATTTAGCATTGGCTATGCTTGACCGAGGATATGGTGGAAGTGGTGGTGGTAATGGGAACAGAGGATTCAGTGGAGGAAATGGAGGATTATTGTTTAAGATGCACTGAAGAGTTGTTGACGCTGTCTTCAGCTGCTGGAGGCCACCAGAGATGTGCTCCACCTCCTGCGAGTGGTGGTTGGAGGAAGTGATGTCGAATGCAAGACGAGGGAGGGCGTGAGGGAGGAGGCAGAGAAATCAGACAACCATGTTTCAGTCAACACTGCCACGTTTCGTGTAACATACCGATTTTTTGGAATGTCTCGATTATTAGGGGAAATTTAAAATTTTTAAAATCATAATACCCTTGCGGAAATCCACTTATAAAATACCAAAATTAGTACAATAAAAACAAAATAAAATAAACCCGATTACATTGTTTCTAATATTTATAGCACGAAAACTTTAATTAACATAAGTTTTTTTTTCCACTCTCGCGTCTCTATCATACATCTGAAGCATCTGCAACATCTGCTCCCATATAACCAAAAGTTGTACGATTATCGCAAGACACACACAACCACAAACACAAACAAATATGGGTAAGCTACCATAACACAACCAATAACAATAAAAATATGTATAAGATTAGTAAGCACAACTTAATAATAATACCATTCAGCTACAATGATACCCTTACTCACATAATTGTTTCTATACTATGAACATAATCAACATCCTCGTTAACTATAATATGACTATACCCTCCACGTCATCATTTCCCATCACATCGTCATCATGAATCAACATTACATGTACCTCCACCAAAACTAATCTCATCACGAATCTTTCATCATGAATCACACCATGAGTCTCCACAATAATAATAAACCAAAACAATAAAACATTTATTGATCTAATTAAATATTATAAGCACATTATTTTTCTCCATTATCAACTAAAATTAGTAAGTAATTTAATATTCTAATTAATAATTATAATCTCATTATTTTCATCTTTAAAACCAATTAATATTTATTCATATTTCCAATTTCATAAACTACTAATTAAATGATTTTAATTCCCATTATTTTAATTTCAAAGACATAATCTTTATCTTATTATCATTTTTGGATCCTACAGTTTTGATTTCCAAATATATTTAGAATTTCATTACATTTTCTTTATCCCTTACTCTTTTTTTTTTTTATTTTAAACGTTCTGTCTCAACCATTTAAAAAAAAAAATCTAAGTTTCACAAAGTCCAACTATGGGCCTGAGCAGGCCCAACCAGGTTCAACCCACACCAACCCACGACCCACTGCCATTCATTATGAACCTGTGCTCATACTCGTTGGCCACCTCGAAGGTGGAAACCACCACTGCCAGAGCCAAACGCCGATCGAAACCAAGAACTCAAAGGTGCGAGCTCAAGAAACTCAACCTCCGATCACGCGAAGAGCCAAAACCCCAGATATTTAATTCGAACACCCTACACTCAAACCCTAAGGTCATGAACTCAAAATAGGAACCTCATTCTCAAAACAAAATCTGAAAGCCAGATCTCCAACATCTCGATCATCAACTCCCATTGACATATTACGGAATCAAGAACTCAATATTTTTTCCAAAGCAGAACTCTGATCCCAAAACACAATTTGTGAAAACAAGAACAAAGCTCTTAAAAGAGAATTCCCAAATTAGAAGAACAAGATCAGAAACCCCTAATTTGTAATTACAAATTCCAAAATCTCCAAAATTCCCAATTTCAGAAAATTCTAATCAGAAACGCGAATCAATAACGCAGCCCATTCTGCTATCGTCGCAGGTTGCCTTCAAAAGAGGGAGCTTCCACGATTCCGATCACCACGAGAACGCTGACGAACCGAGCTCCTCACTTTGCTTAGACGCTGGAACGAACCTCCCTGCCAAAATGACCAGAAAAAGAGGAGAGGAAAGGAATCTCCTCTCCTGCGAAACACGAACCTAGGCAGAAACGAGAAAAACGAAACCTCCTCCTTTGCCTTGCAAAAACCCAAAACCAAAACCATAAAACCAGACAAAGAACAACATTTCTCTCTCCCTGTGAGATGAAGCAGAAGAGGAAAAGAGGAAGAGAGCCTCCCTCCTTGCAATGCAAACTTGAACAAGGCGGAAGAGAAGGAGGAAACCCTCCCTAGACCGCGTGAGACCCACGATGACACCCTAGCATTGGGTCTGTCGAGAGGAACCAAGATGGGGAAAGGATTCTTCTTCTTTGGTTTAATACCTATTTTGGTCCCTCCATTGGGAGGGTTTGTTCAAAGTGGTCCTCCCTTTTTTAAAAAGTTCACTTTAGTCCTAGCTTTCGCAAAAACTGTTCAAGTAGGTCCTTTTTGGTTACGGCATTAACTTGACTAACCGTAGAGCTGCCAGGTGTCTAATATGTGATGATGTGGCATTGTTAAGTATTTTAAAAAAATAAATAATTGTGACGTGTAAATTAATATAGTTAGGGTTCAATTAAAAAATGAATTATGGTTAAATTAGAAATTGAATTAGGGATAATTTTGGGTGGGTAATTAAGTAAAAAAATTTGAGAAAATTTGGGGTAAAATTTGCGATTCAGATTGGGAAAATCTGGGCGACTTAGGGTTCATACCTTCAATCCATCCTCTTCGTCCATCAGCGCGCTAGGGATTTCTGCACTATGCAGGCTTCTCTCATGCGTGTAATCAAATGAAAATGAAAAAAAGGCATATTCGTTGTTGTTTATTTTCTTTTTCTTTTTTCTCAGGTGGAGCAAAATTCAATTTCTATTCTGGAGATTCTGAAGCAATCAAATTCATTTCTGCCTCATGTACTCATTGCTAGCATACTACTTGCTCTAATCTACCCACGTTATTTAACGTGGTTTACCAGCAAGTCTGTAGATGTTCTGATGAGTTGATAGATAACAAGATTGTTATGCGAGTAGTTGTAGTTTTGCAAATTTAAATAGTCAGATGATTTGCAGTTAATGAAGGAACAACAATTATCCCTGATGTAGAATTTCATGCTGCATTTCTTCAAAGTTTAAACTGCAAATATTCTTGCAGATACTATGCACCAGCGCTAGGTTTTTTTATGTTTGCAGTTGGGGTTAATTCAAATGAAAATGACTTCATTGAGGCATTTAAGAGGCCAGCAAAAATTGCCACTGGTTATTTTGGCCAGTTTGTTGTGAAGCCTCTTATTGGATATCTGTTTTGCCACTGATTGCAGAAATTGCCTGATTGCAAAGAATCAGATGGACGAAGAGGATGGATTGCAGAAAATTATCCCTAATTCAATTTCTAATTTAACCCTAATTCATTTTTTAATTGAACCCTAACTATATTAATTTACACGTCACAATTATTTATTTTTTTAAAACACTTAACAATGCCATATCATCACATATTAGACACCTGGCAGCTCTGTCGTTAGTCAAGTTAACGCCGTAACAAAAAAGGACCTACTTGAACAGTTTTTGCGAAAGTTAGGACTAAAGTGAACTTTTTAAAAAAGGGAGGACCACTTTGAACAAACCCTCCCAAAGGAGGGACCAAAATAGGTATTAAACCTTCTTCTTTTAGGATTCTTAAGTCTATTGTCAAATTAGAATCAACAATAGGAAATTCCATTAAAGGTAGGGAAAAATCTGAGTGGAGAAAGAATTTAATTAGGATCTAATTAATTACAAAATTAAAAGCCTAACTATATAAATTCCTAATTATAATTAGAAGAAAAATCTGATTCTTAATGTAATTCTAATTGTCATTAAAATGCTCTTAATTTCTTAATTAGAAAAAAAGAAAATCCAATTTCTTATAAATTATTAATTACAATTCAAATGAAACTATAAACCCTAATTCGTTCTTTTATTTCAGTATTCATTTCTCTTTAAACCATCATTCAAATATTTGCTCAAATTAAATCATGAATGCACATAAACGAAAATGAATGAAACATTTTTTCATGGTATAAAGATTACATAATCTCATAATTCTTCAAACAATCACACCTTCAACACATTCAAAATTATTATCCATCAAACAAATAAAGGGTTAAATATGTTTTTAGTCCCTATACTTTGGGGCCATTTTGGTTTTAATCCCTCTTTCAAACTAAGGTACAATTTAGTCCTTCAACTTTAGAAAACTCTGGTTTTAGGTTTTTTACCAAATTTTTTTAACTTTATTTGTTGTTTCAAGCACGTTTCATTATAGCATTTGGACTGTTTACACTGTTTGACACATTTTTACTTCAATGTTAACTGAGAAACGCGTTTGAAGCAGCAAATAAAGTTAAAATATTTTGGTAAAAAGGACTAAAACCAAAGTTTTCTAAAGTTGAAGGACTAAATTGTACCTTAGTTTGAAAGAGGGACTAAAACCAAAATCGCCCCAAAGTATAGGGACTAAAAACATATTTAACCCAACAAATAAATAATTATTTAAGGTAAACTTCCCATACCTTAGCCAATTATAGAACATCAATCAATAATAGGTCTTCACACTTCTGTTATATCTTTTAAAAGAAAACATTTCTTTTCTTCAAAGAAAGTTTCTGACTTACCATGCTCTATGTTCTCTTTCTCTCCCTCCTTAACGTAATCTCTTTTCCTTTCTTTTATAAACCTCCTCTTTATTTTTATTTTAAATAAATCATATTATAATTAAAAGAAACCACTAGGTAGTGCTTCCTATAATATCTCAAGTGGTTTTAAACAAAATAACCTCCTATCCTTTTTTTTTTTCTAATTTTCAACTTATATTATTTAAAGTACTTTTCTTTATTTTTCACACCCTTATTTATAATTTCCACACCTCAATTACAAAATGGAAAGGACATTCTTGCCCTTCAGAAAATATAATTAAAATCAAACAAATGTTTCACATGTATCTCTTTCTAAGATCTGAACTCTCTTACATTCAATCCTAAATAAATATTTTTATCAACAAGCCAACACATCACACTAGAATATAACACATCACAAATTTAACAATAAGTGTTACATTTATATCAACAAGATAAATAAATAATATAGAACTTTATGTTCTTCTCAAGACTTGCACACCAACTGAATGCACAACACTTTGTAAACTCATGTAGATTTTAATAAAACATATTTAAGACTTATCTATAAACTCTACATTTTCTCGGGTCTTACATTTCGCAAAATAGTAAAACATTAAACACGTCAGACAACCACCTGTGCACAAGTTTAACACCGTTAACGATTTTTAACGGCAGGGGTTAATTTGTTTAAAATTAGCACTTATAAGGACTCGATTGGAAAAGTTTAAAAGAAGGGGACCAAATTGGGAATACCTAACGAAAATAGGGATGCCTAAATGGTTTAAACCTTTATTTTAATGAGCTTGTATGTTGTTATTGAAAAATGAGAGAAAGGTTTTGAAGATTGATGGGGAGGTTTGTATGAATAAATAAGTGTTGGGTAGTGAAGTGGAGAAATTAATGAACCATGGGGTCCATATGAGTGTTTAAAAGGAAATAAAATAAAAGTATGGAAAGTGGTGGGTGTTTATGTAAGAATTTATAGGATGAGTTTAGTAAAATGGATGAATCATGTGGGGCCACCTAGGTATATATAACTTAGTTTAATATTTTGGATATAGAGTGGGGTCCACTTAGGTAGGTGAAAGAGTTTTGATAGGACTTAGAAAAATAGGGGTGTGTGTTTAGTAAATAATTGACTATTTTATTTTGGATTGACTTATCATTATTTTGTGGTTGTGTAATGATTATTTTGAGAATATTTATTATTTAGATTATGTATATGTTTATTTTGGCAAAAGTATACGATTACAAAGTGATGAAATTACGATCCAAGTAGTAAACCAAGTTCCATCTGTGTAAAATCTCTTGTGTGAGATTCTTAGTATTTTAGAATGAAAGTAGGAGCTCAGTCTTGGGGGTCTTCCTGGCGCTCCAATGGTCTTTCTTCTCACGTAGAGAGGATTAGACCATGTGGTGAGGAGTAGCAGGAGGTCTTAGTCTTGGAGGCTTCCAGTACGCTCCAAGGCGCGGAACAAACTAACCTCGTGAGTGTGGCAGGGTGGGGAACCCAAGTTTCATAAGTCACCATGGGTGCATGGCCCGTCATAGCTCGACTCTCATTCTAAAGTCCAGACGAGTCAAGTCTAGAAGATAACAGGCTATGATGTATGTTTTACTTGCTTGGATTGAAATAAAATTATGCCTATGCATGCTCTTATGTTGTATGCGTTTTATATAATTAACTCACCCTTGTTTGCTTGTGTTTGTGTCATGTTTGCGTATATTTTCTTTTGCAATGATCATCCACTTAGATGTGAGTAGAGGAAGAAGAGGTTCCCTTGGAACAGGTCTTGGAGGACGGTGATGTTGTTGCCTAGATTCACTAGGATCTTTCCTTGTTTTAAATTATGTCATTTTGAGATATTATGTTTTGTCTTAAAGTTTAAATTCTAAAGCGATTTGAGGATGACTGTAATCCTAACACTCTATTGCTTTGTGGTACTTAGAGTTTCAAATCCTTTAGCCATTTTGGATGACTGTAAACTTAATGCTTTGTTACTTCTCTAACTGCTTTCTAGTATGATATGTGATAACGTCTTAATTATATTATATATTTTTATCATATATTTGGAATGTGACAAAAACTCCACTCAATCCAAAATTATACTTTTATATTTATAAAGTTGTATATATTTTTTAAATTTAAATTTTATTTTCAATATATATTACTCTTAGTAATAAGTTATATAAAAACACATATATTATAATAATCATTATTAAAATTATTCATGTTATTATTTAATTAAAGATTTAATATATTTATGTCATTCATTAAAACAGTTTTTTATTAAAAATTTAATTTAATATAACTCTTCAGTTTAAAACATTCAATCAAATTAACTAGTTATTCAAACAACTTAAATTTGATAAAAATTCAATCAAATTAACTCTCCATTCAAACAACTTGAATTTGACTGAATGCTGGTATCTACGAATAAATAGTGTTTTTTTTTTTTTTTTGAGTTTTGTACATTAAAACGTTAATATTTTTACAAAATTAATAAACTACTAAATCAATTATTTAATTCCGTTTAAAAAATACAGCAAGTTACTTTCGGACAAACTATAAACACAAAATATCTGAAGAAAAGACAAGAAGATTAATTAAAATGATAGTACCGAGAAGAATAGAATAGGATGACGTTTTGCAACTTAAGAAGTTTATTCATAATTCATAACATAAGTGCATAACTCAGCTGTTATGCAGTCACAGAGACTACAGACATAGTTCTGACATGAAAGTAGTACCATAGTACAAAGTTGACATATAGATATGCAGTAGAAGGCTTATTGTATGTATATATAGTTTTTTATTTATAAAATGCCCTGCATGCACGTTTGTTCGGGTTGGGGAGAATCCGGTTAACAGTTTCTAGTGCACCAACACCGGAAATCGTCCCTGCACCTGCCACTCCTCAAGTGTTCTTTGTTCTTGCAGTGATCATCGCAGCTGCCAGTGGTGAAGCATGGACCCCTGTAAGTATTCGCCAGGTTCTCGCAAGTCTTTGCCTCAGTCTGCACCATAACTTCTTCTGCATGTTCAAATAAACTCATCCGCATATGTCAGAGACATTCGATTTATAAAGTATTCACCAATAAAGAAATAAAATCAACGTGGAATTTCATATGATAGAAGAATGACATAAGAGTAGTGACTTACGAGCAACAAAGAGAACAAGGAAGAGGAAGCATAATCCGGCCAGTGATTTCTTCTCCATGGCTTAGTTAGCGGATATTCACTTATACTGCTAAATGTGTGTGATGAAATATGATATTAGAAACACGCACACATATGCGTATATATAGCACTTGAAGAGTTGAAAAGTACACACCGATGAAGTTGCTGATGAGAAACGCAAGTAGAAACTAGAAGAAACTAATGAATGAATCTGTAAGAAGGTTTCGGTGGATTTGTATTTTGATGTTATGAAAAGTCAACACACTCTGCCATGTGTAGCAAAGGAGCTTATCAGGATAATTAAATGCTAGGCTTTTAGCTAGAATTTGTGGCACAATAATAATTCTTTAATTAATATATATATATATATATATATATATATATATATATATATATATATATATATTTCGTATAAATCTAAATATTTATCAACACCTCATGTATTACTCTAAAAAGAGAACAGAATAATATAACAAAACTATATGATAAGAGAAGAAAGATATATAAAGAAGGAAAAATGGTTAATAGATATACATGAATAAAAGCCTATATGTATTATCATCTATCTTTTTTTTTTTTTTCATTCATCTTTTGTGATCTACAATAATGAACTTTCATATAAGATTTTAAAATATAAATAAAGCAACATATTTTTTATAGATTGGAATCAGCTTTAATTTATATTCAAATTAATTTATAACAATGTTTTTAGAATTCGATTTTGTATAATCGAATTTTAATTTATAAAATGTTATTTTTATTTTATAATTTTTTGAAAAGATCTTCCAAATATTTCTTTTATCATCCTTGATAGTTGGGTATGGAAGTGAACTGGTTAAAGTAGAATTCTCTCCCTCACTTGTATATCAAGGAAAAGGAAGTATGCAATAAAAGTTAAAATCGAGAAAATATTATCCTTTGGTATATGTTCGTAGTCAATGTCGGCTTGACTTTTGATGAGGAGAAGTATATAATTAATGGGCTGATAAAAGTATTTCTTTTATATAACTAAAATTTAAAATAAATAGATATTTTAAGTCTGTAGATATATTACAAGTAGAATTATAATTAATGTAACAGTTTTGGCCTTTCTCAAAACTAGTTTAAATTATAATACAGGGCATTTTTAATAATTACATCTATATTTTTCATTATTCAATTTTTCTTCCAATATATTTTTAATCATAAAGAATAAGTAAATAAATTAATAATAAATTATAATACAATAATTAAGTTAAAGAGGATAAATTTAATAATAATAATTGCTATTTGATAAATACAATAAATATTATTTATAATTATATAAAAAGAAGATATAGTTTTTTTTACGCAAGAATCTACAAAATAAAGTTTAAAGAATTTATAATGTGTTTAAATAATGGGGCTCTACTTTTTTAATATTAAAAATCATCTCCACTTTTTTAAAATTATGCTATCTTTCTAAATTCAATCCTAAATTCTTTCTCTACATTCTCTTTAACCTTTCTTCTCATTGGATTCATCGGTTTGATTATCAAGAAGATCTTAAAGGATCAAGGCAATAAGATTTTCATATCCAACTGATCAATTTGTTAAAAAGAGTAAGTGAATTTCTGCTCGTTTATAAGGTTCCATGTTTCTTCTCTGCATGTGGCTATTTTTAGTTACATGCCTCCTCTAAGCTTTCTTTTAGGTTCTCTGTTGATTAGTGATTGTAAACGCATACCTTGATCATGTTTCTATTGCTTCTAGGTACAATTAGTATCATTAAAATTGTGAGAGCAACTTTTGGCCTTTTTGAGTGGTTGAGCTTCCATCAAGTAAAGGAAGTTAATTACCATTTATTGTAATACCGTTAATGTTTGATAAACTGTATTTCAAGTTTATTGTAGCCTAAACTTGGATGACTGCTAAACTGTCTTTTAGTTGCCTAAGGCAGAACAAAGTCTGGTCCCCACTAATGTAGCATAGGGATGACCAGAATATCAATCCTAGGACTCGACAAAATTAAGATTAAAGTGTAGGGTTAAATCTTGTATTTATTTACTACTTATTTACTATTAAACTAGGTGGGGACATTTAAAATGAATGAAACTAAAAAGGAAAAATAAAAATCTAAACTAAAATTTGTTTAAAAGAATAAAGAAATTTAAATGCAATAAAAGAAAAGAAAATAAAAGTCTAAAGGTTTAAACCCTCCTTTGGTCCTAATATTTGTGTGAAAATCTCAGTTCGGTCCTCAAGTTTTGAACTGTCTCAATTGAGTCATAATTTTTGTAAAAATGTACACATTTTACCCCAACCGTTAACTGATCTCAAACGGCGTTAAGTTTAGCTGACGTGGTATGCTGACGTGTTGGCTTAATCCCTTTTCGGTCCTCGTATTTGTGTGAAAATCTCAGTTCGGTCCTCAAGTTTTGAACTGTCTCAATTGGGTCATAATTTTTGTAAAAATGCACACATTTTACCCCAATCGTTAACTAATCTCAAATGGCGTTAAGTTTAGCTGACGTGGTAGCCAGAGGACATGCTGACTTGTATTGTTTAATTATATGAATTATTTTTTAAAATAAGCAGTGTTTCACGTGGCACAATGCCTATTATTTAGTTTATTTGAATTAGAAATTTTATTCATCTCTCTGAGAATCAGGGATTTTACATAGATTATCTCATCGGCTCAAAAAATAAAGTCACCGGAAAACTCGCATAACTAGTGCAATCAGTCTCACAGCCTTTTCTGCAAATGAACCAACTTGGTAACCTATAGGTTCATCACCAGCCTTTAAGCTATTTATTCCACTNATAGCAGAAGATAACTNTTNCACAGTGAGATCAGTTAGCGNTTGGGGTAAAATGTGTGCATTTTTACAAAAATTATGACCCAATTGAGACAGTTCAAAACTTGAGGACCAAACTGAGATTTTCACACAAATACGAGGACCAAGAAGAGATTAAGCCAACACGTCAGCATTCCACGTCAGCTAAACTTAACGTCGTTTGAGATCAGTTAACGGTTGGGGTAAAATGTGTGCATTTTTACAAAAATTATGACTCAATTGAGACAGTTCAAAACTTGAGGACCGAATTGAGATTTTCACACAAATATTAGGACCAAAGGAGTGTTTAAGCCAAGTCTAAACTATTCAAAACAGAAATACCAAACAGAAACAAAATCTAAGTCTAAAAGAATGCATTAACAATCATGAGATATTNCTAAACTAAGCATCAAATCTGAATTAGAATGTAAAACATAAAATCTAAAGTGAATAATCAAATCCTACTCTAAACAGAAGCAATCAAGAACAATCATGTTAATATTCTCAACTAGAATTGAAATCAAATGAACAAACACCTAAACTAATGAGTAGAAACAGATTGGTTGATTAGAACAATGAATCAGAGTCAAAAGTGCCAAAGTTAGTGTAGAAAAGTAGACTTTTACCACTCACGAAGACATCCTGGATAGTTATACCCACTGTGTGGTATTTAAGTTCCAAATCAGAACCTAGATTGGGTAAATGTCTACTTCCTATACCAAATCACCGCAAATTCAACTCTTAATTCAAGTTTCTAATCATCACCAAATGCAAAACTCTCACTAAAATGAAATGACAGAAGCAAAACAAGAATCACAGTACTTTTTCCTTCGTCTCCACTCGAGAAGACATCTCGGTGAGTCATGCTCACTATGGAGTCATGTAATTCCCTAAGGAATTTCAACTGTGTGGAGTCACAGAGTCTAAATCAGGTTTCATACAAAACAACGAGAAACGACCCTCACATCATTAAACAAAAACACAAAATAAATGGAAAATTCAAAATGAAAAAATCACCTAAGGTACAACACATAGAAACATCACAGAAGAAATCTTATTAACAATAAATGAAATTACACGAAAATGTACCGAGCAATGTGCAATTGAGAATGCAAGAAGCTTGAAACCAGAAGTGCGATAAAACCCTAAGCTCTCGTGTCTTCTCTATCTACTCTAAAAATATAAACTGAAAAGTACCTAAGTGTCTATGTGTAAAAATCTCTGAGTCTATTTACATGGAAGAACCCCTTTATATAGGGTCTAAAAACTAGAACAAAGAAAAGAAAAATCTGTAAAAGAGAAACCTTCTTCACTTGGGCGTTTCGCTTTCTCCATCGGACGGTCATAGATCCTCGCCGATTCGATCTCCTCTTCAAGCCCTCCGATCACCTCTTTTATCACGCTCTGCTTTTGGTTCAGCTTTAAACTTGAGGTTCGAAATCAGCTTCCAGCACAAAGGAGCTCCTCTCGCTCTCGCACATGCCCTAGCTCTAGGGAGTGCTTTCTCTAAATGAAACGCTAGTGTTTTTTTTCATTATGTCAAATGAAGTGTGTACCACGAAGACCCCTTGCATCTGCTGCCAAGCGACACCAAAACGACACCGTTCCAATTAAAGTAGGAGCCCAATCCAGCGCCAGCAACGACCTAACTGCTTTGGCAGCCCAATTGCAGCAACAGTCCAAAACGACGTCGTTCCTCTTAGATTCAGAATCAGCCCCTGCAGCTTCTCATTGTATGGCAACAGTGTCGTCAGCCCAACTCTTGCTTCCCAGTGACCAATAATGCAACTCGAGGCCAACCAGCTTTTTCAACTAAGATCCAGCCCACTTCAATTGACCCAATTCAGCAGCAGCATCTCTGGTCCAATATAAAACAGCCAGCCTAAATTTATTTCAGATCTGCAAAAATAATCAAAACAAAATTAAAGAAAAAGAAATCCAACACTTAAAAGAAAGATTTTTTTATTAAATATTTTCTAGAAAAATATTATTTTCTTACTAATAAAAAAAATAAAAATTACATCTAAAAACCTATTTTTAACTAAAATTCTACAAATCTACAATTTTAAACAAAAATCCTAAAACTATCCTAATACTAGAAAATTAAAGACTAAAATACACTAACAAGAGCTTCTAATAAAAGAAAAATATGCAAAATTAGGAAGTTATCAATGACATGTAGAAATTATGTTTTGATTGTTTTGTTGAATGTATTGGTTTCTGTATTGTTTGATTTATTTGGTTTTAATAGGTAGTTTTGGTATGTTAAAGTATATAGAATGGTTTTATGTGATTTTTGATAATTTGTAAGGTTGTTTCTGATTCTTTAATGTATGATTAGTGGTTTCATGTATTGGTATACTATGCGAATGAAAAATTATGGAAAAGAGTTCCAAGGAGGAATTCCTTACTTGTAGTTTCATGTGTTATTGTTATGAATGTAAGAAGCTCAGTTTTGATGGATTATTATGACACTCTAATGATCATCCATGCTCAAGTAGAGAGTGATGAGTCATGTCGTGAGAGGAGTAGGAGGTTCTAGCCTATGGTCTTTCTTCGATTGGCAAAGGACACGTTAAAGGACTAACCTTGTGTGGTAGCTTTGAGTGAGTTAGTTGTTTCACCACACAAGTGCAGAACCCATCATGATCCTAGCTTGGGGTCCTTTCTCCATCTGTCAAAGGGTGTTTTAACGGACTAACCTTGTGTGGTAGCTGAGGGGAGTCAATTGTTCCACCACACAAAGGGTAGAACATGTTATATCTCGACATTCATAATATATTCGGATGAGTTAAGTTTATGGTTATTGTGTGATCCTACATAGTGTAAATTTCTTGGGTTGAGTTATGATATATATTGGAATTTAAATATTATGGGATACTTCTTTTCATACTAGTTAACCATTGTTTTTGTTTTTGTTTATGTGTGTATGTTTCTCTTTTACAATGATCACCTTAAATGGTGTGAGCTTAGGGAGGGGTTTTCTCTGATCATTTCAGCGTGAAGAGGAGGGTGAATCATCAACATAATATAATTTGTTCTCCAAGTGTAGGATCTCCTTGCTTAGTAGTTTTGAAAAGCTTTTTGTAAGTTTTTAGTTATATAACGTTTTATTTTAATACTTTTATACTATTAAAATGAGATATTATAATAATAATAATAATAATAATAATAATAATAATATTATTATTATTATTATTATTATTATTATTGTTGTTGTTGTTGTTGTTGTAATTATTATTATAATATATGTAAGTTATGATAATGCATATTTAGGTAACTACTTAAAGATATACTTGTACATTATTAAGTTGTATATCTACAAAAATACATGGAATTTTTTACGGTCGAAATATGTTGGAAATGTCCAAAATCCGTCGATAATGACATTTTTCCGACGGATTACCGACGGATAAACCGATGACTTTTTCTGTTGGTAATTAAAATAATGGGTGGGAAAATTCCCGCCCATTTTACCAACAGATTTTTCTTCAGTAAATGAAGGGTTCTTTACCGACGGATTTACTGAAGGATTTTTTCGATCCATTACTGATGGATTTACCGATGGATTTTTTTCCTTCGGTAAATGAAGGTTCCATTACCGATGGATTTTTTCCTTCGGTAAATGTTGGGTCCATTATCGACGGATTTACCGATGAATTTTTCCTTTGGTAAATGAAGGGCGCATTACCGACGAATTTATCGACGGATTTTTCCTTCGGTAAATGTGAACTGCATTATCGACGTATTTATCAATAAATTATTTCTTCGATAATGATTCTGTCGATAAAAACCGTCGAAAAAAAATGAATTTCGTCGATAAAATCCATTGATAAATTACAATTATCGATGGAAATATTTCCGTCGATAAAAATTCGTCGGTAATTATAAGATTACAATTACAACTTTTGAAATGATAAGATAATTATAACTTATAAAGACATTATCTACATAATATTATTTTTAGTGAAACTCTGCTGGTAATTGAGACTATTTAAAGATTTTTTTGTGTTAATTAGTATTATAAATTTTGATCATAGCTAATATTACTCTTTTTTCATGTACAAATAAAAGAGGTAAGATCTAAGTAGACATCGATGATCATGAACTGGCTGCACAAAGTTATCAAAATGTTGATTACATTTCAATCTTTATAATTAAAAAGGAGAATAATAAAGAAATTATAATATAATTAATGATGAATGCTTGATGAATGTGTTGTGCGGCTGCTTCTAGATAAACCAAATGCCACAACCATTTTCTTAAACATATCGTTAATATAACTTCATTGCAATGTTAATAATAAAATATGACGTAATACCAAGAAAATAGTGATAGTGATAATATATTAATTTTTATATATTTTTTATAAGTATAACATTTTTAATAATTTATATAAATACAAGTAGAAAGTGGAACAAATGGATAGAAGCTGTTGTGGAAATTTATGTATTTTCATGGAGAAAAGTCGCACTAAGATTTTATCATAATGAATCCAACAATGCTTTAGAAAGTTAGTTCATGTTTTTTATTTTATATCAAATATATGTTTTATCATACCAAAAAAAGGAGAGCTGAGTTTCTTCCTCTTTATCATAAAAAAGTGAAGTTATGCAAGTTCTTGTTTATTAATTATTAAGTAGATACTAGATCTTTTACTTTTCAAAGTGTGCATACTTCTATGACTATATTTGACGACATAGATAAGGACGACATAGATAAGTTTGGATGATATTCAAAAACATTTTCTTTTATCAACAACTATCATTCATTAATATTTTTCTCTCACACAAATCTTACATCATTTTTATTTTATACGTGAAGAAATATACAAAAACAACTATTAATATACCTCTATTCGGAAAGAGCAGATCTAACTACAGAGTTGAGTTGAAGTGAGATCCACCACCGAAAATAAGGGTTGCAAAAAGAAATTATGAGATGAATTTATTATAGATAAAAAGGAATGATAGTTTATTTATTTATTTTTTAAATTATATTAGATGTTATGTTTCTAACATTTAAAGTACGAGAGTGCTATTAGGCGGTGGCTTCAAGTCTTCAATGATGAGTTTGTGCACTAACATCACTCAATGGATTTTCTAAGGTGGTCCCATTTATATGCCTACCTTTGTATTTAGCATGCAACAAATTTTTAACTCTATCTTGACTAAAGTACTGCAAATAATGATACCTAATTGTATATTAATTAAAAAGGTAAGCTAAAAATATTTAATTTAACTAATATCGTTTTTTTTCTAAGATATCTCTCTTAAAACTTGATATGATCAATAAAAATAGAATGCATTTGGAATAACTTTTTCATTGCCTTTATTATTTGGTCAATTTTGAAAAGTTCATTAAGACAATTATGTTATAAAAACGAACGAAATTATGAACAAAAAAATACTTCTTGAAACGTGTAGATTTTTCCTCTTAAAAACTTATTGGTTGTGTGTTGTTTAAGTCTTCTATAATATAATAGGAATTTTTCAAATTTTTTAATAATTTCAAAACTTAACAAGAAACTCTTAAAGAGAGTAAATAACATATTATACAGTAAATAACATATAATGTATCATAGTTATAGTAAGTTATATAAATCAGTCTTAAATTGACAAACTTAACCTATGGTATAATTAGTATAAGAAGCAATATGAACCAAAAATACTTTATGTGTGTTAGTGATTTATCAATCACAATACACCCCTACAATTCTTATTGTTATGTCGCGCTTACAAGGCCATACGTGTGTCCGATATTCATGAGTATTATAAAATGTCAATTTTTCATTCAATTGGTCTTACTCGATACTCATATAAGTGATTTCATCAAGTGTATGTTACAAATCATACAACACTGGTAAAGAATTTGAAAATCATTAAAAAATTTGTTTGAAATAAATTTCTTACACCATAAGAATTTTAATTATAAAGTTTAACTTCTCAAAAAGTACAATCTCTAGTACTTTTACACACATCATAGAAATGAATAATTGACTTATAAAATTACTATTAGAACTAATAAGCAACTTCTTTTTACCCATATGATTTTATTTATGGGAACTTTATTTATCGATTAACAATCACAATTTATTGAAAGTCTAACGTGAGAGAATGAACTGAAAATCTCATATCAACTAAAAATAAGATCAATATATAATATATAAATTGATGCAAATATCATCTAATAAATTAGTTTTGTAAGATACAATTAGATTTAAAATGTACTTCTTAATATTTTGTTTTTGCCTTTAATGCTAGAAATGATATTAGAGAGAGCCCAAATGGCTTAAACAAATGGGAGTTACTCCCTCCACCACCACACATTGCTCCTATACCTCTCCATTCCTCTTTTACCCTTTAATAATATTTAAACAGATGTGAATGTGTTGTATTCTTAAACGAATGTCAACATCTGTGCACAAATATCAACATCCATTGAAGGACAAATGGATGTCGATATCCATTTAAGAATATATATGCCAAAGCTTGCTCCTCCATCTCCACTAATTGTCTAAAATATGTCTTCTCCCATGGCTTCCCTATCAAGGATTTGGCCATTTGCAATAACCAATTTTGCATCAAGAACACTATCAGCTCCAAGACCATACTTTCTCACCATGGATCCATATGCACCTCCTGCATGTGCCCTCCAACACCTAGGCTTGTGCAGCGAATTATCTCTTGATACAGAGTAGTGTAGAGAGTGTATCCTTAGGCACAAAATACGGTGTGTTTGAATTTTTTTATTAATTAGACTAGTTTTGTATAAACAACAAAAATTGGTGCACATGTTTGATAGAAAAATAAGGCGAAACTATATGTATGTTGGTATGAAAGTTTATTTCAATTCACTATTTTTGGCCACTAGTAGTCGTCACAGCTAAATCAACAGTAGAAACAAACTTGTTGAAGAGTGAAGTCCAGCAGCTGCGATAGAAAAGTGAAGTCACGGTGGCAATAGAGATTCAGTGGCGGAGCTAACACTAGCACGTCAATAGGAGGCTATCACGATGTGACGACACAAACCGCGCGACTACATTACGGTGGTTGTATGTTAGGGCTGAAGGGCTCATTTCCCTCACTCTTCCCAGAAGCCCAAACACAGTTGTTACTGCAGCTCCAGTAGTTGAGAATCTGTTAGAGGAGAGAGCCAAAAGAACCATAAAACAACCACGTCACCTAAAGGATTATGTGGTCACGTGTCCAACAACCAATAAAAAGAGGAATTCGATTAGCAAGAAATGATTGGAATTCTTATTGTATTTTTCTTTTATTGCTATCTGCACATGATTAGTACTGCAAGGCAGAGCCAAGTGCATATATAATGCAATACTGTAATAGAGAGGGGACAACATATAACAGTAAAATTCCTTCTCTGAAAAGTTTCTCTCTTCCTCTCTGAATATTCTCTCTTCTCTGCCATCTTCCTTTTTCTCTCCCCTGCAGCATCCTTACATTGGTGCTTTTCATTGACCCTTACTCTGTGGCCGAATCTTCCATTCCCCAAGATGAGCTCACCAAATTAAACATAAAGTTCAAGCAACTTTTACTCTCTCATGCTAACCTTTCCAACACCCTCCACGGTATCGCCAACCGCACCACAATCCTGGAAACCCAACCTCACCAAAACCACCCCCCTCTCCTACACGTCCCTCAAAATTTGACCTTCCTACCTTCAATGGCTCTGATGCTCTTGGTTGGATCTTCAAGGTCAATCAATTCTTCGACTATCACCAAACACCAACCGACCAACACATCAAGATCACATCCTTTTACCTAGAGGGTCAAGCCTTAACTTGGTTTCAATGGATGTTTAACAATGAACTGCTTTCATCTTGGGAATCATTTTTACGAGTTCTCGAGTTGTGTTTCGCCCCTTCTAAGTTCGATGACCCTATTGAAGATCTCTGCAAGCTTACCCAAACTCAGAGCCTACAAGATTACCTATCCGAGTTTGAGGTTTTGGCCAATCGCATCTCTGATTATCCACCCAGCTTTTACCTAAGTTGTTTCCTCTCTGGCTTGAAACCATCTCTTCGCCATGAGGTCACCGCCTTCCAACCACCAGACTTACCCCATGTTATTGCTTTGGCTGAACTACACGAAGACAAATTTTGTTCCTCCCTTCCGCCACCCAACCGTTTCGGCCGCACATCCATTCCCCCTCCGCCCTTGACCACAATCCCACTTACACAACCTAAACCTCTCCCGCCATTGCTACCCACACCACCTACCAAACTTCCTATTAAACGCCTCTTTGAGGCAGAGATGCAGGCTCGAAGGGAGAAAAACCTTTGTTTTAATTGCGATGAGTGCTACACACGAGGTCATAGATGCAAACCACAATTTCTGCTCCTCACCGCATTCGGCACTGACAACCAAGAGGATTGCCTATCCTCTGAGGACGCGATAGCTGTGGAGGACACCTCACAAGAGGCTGGGCTCATCAGTCTTCATGGCTTTTTGGGATAATGGACTCCTAGAACATTTCGGGTACCGGATCCATACAAGGTTATGTTGTCCGGATTTTGGTTGATAGTAGGGCAACACATAACTTCATCCAAAACAGAGTAGCACAATTCCTCCATTTACCATCACAGCCCACACTAAGTCCATTACGTGTAATGATAGGTAATGGTGAGTTTATGCCATGTTCTACTTTTTGTCCCAGTGTTATACTCACTTTGGACAACCAGGAATTCCCTATTGATTTGTATCCGCTTGAACTATCGGGCACAGATGTGCTTCTTGGGGTTCATTGGCTTTCATTGATAAACTCGTTCGTGATGGACTATAACGGCCCACTTATGCAGTTCAATTGGAAAAACAGACTTGTGGAGTTAAGAGGGGATTCGAGTCCAAATCCTTCACCCATTTCAGCCCATCAGCTTCGCCGTTTACATTCCACTAATAGGGTTGAAGCCCTTTTTCAACTCATCATGCACTCCCACCCTCTTCCAATTCCTCCAATTATCACAACTTCATCCCCTACTAGTTCACCCCTTCCGTTCTCAACTGAACCTACACTGCAAGCCCTCATCTCCCAATACCACACATTATTCTCCATCCCCACCGCCCTTCCTCCACCACGCCCTACTGACCACTCAATTACATTAAACCCAAACACCCCTCCTATATCAGTGAGACTATACTGCTATCCATATTTTCAGAAGCAAGAAATTGAAACCCAAGTTCAGAGAATTCTAGATTCTGGTTTCATCAAGCCAAGCAATAGTCCATTCTCCTCTCCAGTCCTTCTCGTAAAAAAAGAAAGACGGAACATGGTGTTTCTGCGTTGATTACAAGGCCCTCAACGTTGCCACCGTTAAGGTCAACTTCCCAATACCCACCGTCGACGAATTACTTGACGAATTAGGACATGCATTCTGGTTTTCTAAATTCGATCTTCTCTCGGGTTTTCATCAAATACTCATGGTGCTTACTGATTCTGATAAAACTGCATTTTGAACTCACAATGGGCACTTCGAGTTTCGCGTAATGCCATTTGGTTTATGTAACTGATGAGTCAATATTTTATTGATTTCACTTAGTTTATTGTGCTAAAATTAATCAGGGAATTGTGCTTAAATATCCAGTATTTTCCCATTTTCGCTAATTGTGCTTAATTTGACCAGAAATTCTTATTTTAATTAATTTGAATTATCTAAGCTAATTATTTGCATTACTAATTGTAGAGAAAATTTTGAAAATATAATTTGGGACATTTGGAAAAAGCAAAAACGTCTGCAATAAAAAAAGCATATTGAAGTGCTGATTTATTTTTGGAAGCAGTTGCAATACACGGTGATTTCATTTTGACTGCAAGTAGGGACGTTCAAGGAGGCTTTATCTTCATTTTATTTTTGGCTTGCTGATTTCATTTTGGAGGGTGTATTTATTTTATTGGAACGGTGCATCCATTAGCTAAAGGGTCACGACCCAACATATTTCTTCATTAGCAACTTTGCATCCAGCATAAATAAAGAGTATCAAGTGGTGTCACCGCCTCGGAAGTCTTGAGTAATGCATGTTGATTCAAAGAAGTGAGCACGAGAAGGAGGCCATGGTCCAGCTGCTTAGGACCCATATTTTGAGAAGGCTTTTGGCTTCTTTATTGGTGGCATGCAGCAGCGTTCTCCAACAAAGCAAAAGGGATGCACCGTTGTTGATAAAAGGCACACATCCACATCATCACAGCCCCATTCAGCTTCGCTCACGTCCAACCTTGAAGAGGCAGCTGCACATCCATTTAGAAGCTCACAGGCCTGATCCAGTATCCTCACGGACAACCCAACGTGCACACAACTGGTTTAGAATCAACACGCTGCAGCAGAAATTTTAGAAGCTGCAACATGCTTGACCCAAGTCTTCACCACGGTCCAGCACCTCTTCACACAACATCAAATAGTCCAGTGGCCTTCATCACGTCCAACTTCTTCATCCATGCTGGCAGCAAGGAACGTCCTGATTGCTGCATAAAAAGGAGATCACGTCTTGGCAAGTGGGCTGCAAGCGCCAATCCAGTTGGAGAGAAATAGGCAGCAGCGGTCCAGAGTCAACAATCCAGCAAAGCAAGTGATGGGATGAGAAAAACGGTGATTGATGTTTAGCTTTTGCATTTTGAATTTTACCTTCACAATGTATCTTTCAATTATTAATTTGAATGTTGCGTTTCTTATTTATTTCTGCTGCAATGTGATTTCTTTTTATTTATTTATTTATTGTTGTATTTTAATAGTTTTAGTTGTGTTTAGATAATTTTTTGTGTAATGTTGGATTTAGCATTTTCTTTTGCTTTAATGTTGTCTAGTTTGTTTGGTAGTGATAATTTAACTGTCATGTTAGCTTAGGTTAGTTGGTTGGTCATTAGTGATGTTACATTGTTTCTTTGAGATATC